>NC_079191.1:440422030-440722030 GCF_029499605.1 Hyla sarda | reverse complement strand
GAGAGGGGGGTGATGATGTGGAGGAGGAGAGGGGGGGTGCAGGTGAGAGGGGGTGATATTGTGGAGGAGGAGAGGGGGGTGATGATGTGGAGGAGGAGAGGGGGGTGATGATGTGGAGGAGGAGAGGGGGGTGATGATGTGGAGGAGGTGAGGGGGTGTAGGTGAGAGGGGGGTGATGATGTGGAGGAGGAGAGGGGGGGTGCAGGTGAGAGGGGGTGATATTGTGGAGGAGGAGAGGGGGGTGATGATGTGGAGGAGGAGAGGGGGGTGATGATGTGGAGGAGGAGAGGGGGGTGATGATGTGGAGGAGGAGAGGGGGGTGATGATGTGGAGGAGGTGAGGGGGTGGAGGTGAGAGGGGGGTGATGATGTGGAGGAGGAGAGGGGGGTGATGATGTGAAGGAGCACTGTCTACTTCCCTACCTGGCTACCTACCTAGTTACCTGCCTGGCTATTTCCCTACCTTGAAACCTACCTAATTACCTGCCTGGCTACTTCCCTACCTGGCTTCCAACCTTATTACTGGCTACCAACCCACCTACTTATCCCCTGGTTACTTGCCTACATAGCTACTTACCTACATAGCAACCTAATTACATAGCTAGCTAGCTACCCAGCTACCTACCTACATACATAGCTACCCACTTACCTACCTGGCTACCTACTTAGCTACCTTGCTACCTACCTATGAACCTCCATATCTACATAGCTACCTACCTACCTAATTGGCTGCCTACCAACCTAGCAAGCCACCTATATCCAAGGACAATCTCAGCACACCAAAGTATAAAGTGCAGTTCAGTGGAGTTTATTCCATTCTAAACAGAGTTACAGAGCAGCTACGATTCGTCACTTCTAGTGCTTGGCAAAGGTGAAGACAGGTCGCTGAAACGATGCTTGCTCTGTAACACTGTTTGGAATGGAATAAACTCCACTGACTTCTGCACTTCTGGGGAGGGCACTGGGAAAAATGCAGAAACTAAGATGTTTGTCTTGCAGATGCTGCAGTGATGGGTTTTGGCTGGAAGAAGTCGTCATGACGGTCTGAGCCAGATGGAGAACAGAAGGAAAGAGGATGACGCCGACCATAAAATATGTGAATTGTGAGTCAGTTAATGTAACTGTATGTATATTATTGCACAACACGACTGGGGTCTGTATTATGCAGGGGGATGGGGTCTATTATGCAGGGATCTGATTCTGGGGTCTGTATTATAGTGGGGTCTGATTATGGGGTCTGTTTTATGGTAGGTGGTGATTATTCAGGGGTCTGTATTGTGGTAAGGTAAATTAAACATGTTCTGCATGGTGTGTGTATGTATATATATATATATATATATATATATATATATATATATATATATATACACACACGTTTTAAAATTGCCCCCTCACTTTTGTCACTGGCCCCCCATGTGCCCCCCCTAAATATGAATGCTGGAGACGCCACTGGTTAGTAGTATACCTCCAGCTGTTGCATAAGTCCCAGCATGCCCTTCAGTTGTCACTGCATGCTGAGAGTTGTAGTTTTTGCAAAAGCTGAAGGCACACTGGTTGCAAAGTTTGTTACCTAACTCAGTGTTTCGCAACCAGTGTGCCTCCAGCTGTTGCAAAAATACAACTCCCACCATGCACTGATAGACCGTACATGCTGGGAGTTGTAGTTTTGCAAAAGCTGGAGGCACACTGGTTGGAAAATACTGAGTTAGGTAATAGAATCTAACTAAAGGTTTTCCAACCAGTGTGCCCCCAGCTGTCGCAAAAGTACAACTCCCAGCATGCACGGTCTGTCAGTACATTCTGGGAGTTGTAGTTTTGCAACAGCTGGAGGTTTGCCACTCCCCCCCATGTCAATGTACAGGGTACATTCACAAGGGCAGGTTTACAGTAAGTTTCCTGCTTCAAGTTTGAGCTCCGAGCAAATTTTTCGTCGCAGCGCAAACTCCTAGTGGGAAACTCGCTGTAAACCTCCGCCTGTGTGAATGTACCCTAAAAACACTACACTACACTAACACATAATAAAGGTAAAACACTACATATACACCCCCTTACACTGTCTCCCCCAATAAAAATGAAAAACTTATTGTACGGCAGTGTTTCCAAAATGGAGCCTCCAGCTGTTGCAAAACAACAACTCCCAGCATTTCCGAACAGCCACTGACTGTCCAGGCATGCTGGGAGTTTAGCAACAGCTGGAGGCACCTTGTTTGGGAATCACTGGCATAGAATACCCCTATGTCCACCCCTATGCAATCCCTAACTTAGTCCTCAAATGCGCATGGCGCTCTCTCACTTCGGAGCCCTGTCGAATTTCAAGGAAACAGTTTAGGGCCACATATGGGGCATTTCCGTACTCGGGAAAAATTGCGCTACAAATTTTGGTGGGATTTTTCTCCTTTTACCCCTTATGAAAAGAAAAAGTTGGGGGCTACACCAGCCTGTTAGTGTAAAAAAAAATCTTTTTACACTTACATGCTGGTGTTGCCCCATACTTTTTATTTTTACAAGCGGTAAAAGGAAAAAAAGACCCCCAAAATTTGTAACGCAATTTCTCCTGAGTACGACAATACCCCATATGTGGGCGTAAAATGCTCTGCGGGCGCACAACAAGGCTCAGGAGTGAGAGCGCACTATGTACATTTGAGGCCTAAATTGGTTATTTGAACAGGGGTGGCTGATTTTACAGCGGTTCTGACATTTACTAAGGCTGTTGCACTCCTTTGATACATTTTGTGCAAATAAAGAAACGCCCCCCCTCGCTCTACCGCGCACTCCTTCTCTACCTCACAGGAAAAGTGGACGTAGGGATTTTGTTCTATTGCTTTGAGGCCAGGATTCCATTGAGGTTTTTTGTCCATCAGCAAAAAACGCCAGAAAAACTATCCCAGTTTTTTCCTGTGTTTTGTCAGTTTTTCTTGCGTTTTTTACTTGCGTTTTTGCTGGTGTGTGGAAACAAAAAAATGTACTAAACTTTTTGTTGTTTTTTTTTCTTAGAAAATTTAGATACGTGAATGCGGAGGACTATGTCTGATTTGGTGGATTGCGACAATGAACAGCGTTTTTTTAAATGTCAATAAAAGGGTTAACGAGGGCTGTGGGGGAGTGTTTTTAAAAAAAAAAAATGTTTTTTCAATGTGTTGTGTTTTTTATAATTGAATTTTCAGGCTTAGTAGTGGAAGTTGTTGTATAGACGGAATCCATTACTATGCCAGGGCTTAGCATTAGCACCAAAAACAGCTAGCACTAACCTCCAATTATTACCCCAGTACCCACTGCCACAGGGGTGCTGGGAAGAGTCGGTACCAACAGGCCCGGAGCTTCAAAAATGGTGCTCCTGGGCCTATGCGGTAACAGGCTGGCTTTATTTAGGCTGGGGAGGGCCAGTAACAATGGTCCTCGCCCACCCTGGTAACGTCAGGCTGTTGCTGCTTTGTTGGTATCTGGCTGATACTGAAAAAATGAGGGAACCACACACTTTTTAAAATTTATTTATAAAAAAAAACCGCATAAGGTTTCCCCTATATTCGGTATCAGCCAGATACCAACCAAGCAGCAACAGCCTGACGTTACCAGGGTGGGCGAGGACCATTGTTACAGGCCCTCCCCAGCCTAAATAATGCCAGCCTGTTACCGCCTAGGCCCAGGAGCCCAGACGTTCAGGGCCTGTTGGTACCGGCTCTTGCCGGCACCCCTGTGGCGGTGGGTACCGGGATAATAATTGGGGGTTAGCGCTAGCTAATTTTTGGGCTAACGCTAAGCCCCGGCTTAGTAATGGATTCCATCTATAAGATGGCTTCCACTACTAAGCCTGAAAATTCAATTATAAAAAACACGACACATTAATAAAAATATATTTTTTTTTAAATCACTCCCCCACAGCCCTCGTTAACCATTTTATTGAAATAATAAAAAAAAAAAAACGCTGGTCATCGTCGCAGTCCAAAAAACGCATAAGGTTTCTCCTATATTCGGTATCAGCCAGATACCAACCAAGCAGCAACAGCCTGACGTTACCAGGGTGGGCGAGGACCATTGTTACATGCCCTCCCCAGCCTAAATAACGCCAGCCTTTTACTGCCTAGGCCTAGGAGCCCAGACGCTCAGGGCCTGTTGGTACCGGCTCTTGCCGGCACCCCTGTGGCGGTGGGTACCGGGATAATAATTGGGGGTTAGCACTAGCTAATTTTGGGGCTAACGCTAAGCCCCGGCTTAGTAATGGATTCCATCTATAAGATGGCTTCCACTACTAAGCCTGAAAATTCAATTATAAAAAATACGACACATTAATAATTTTTTTTTTTAAATCACTCCCCCACAGCCCTCGTTAACCATTTTATTGAAATAAAAAAAAAAACGCTGGTCATCGTCGCAGTCCACCAAATCTGATGTAGTCCTCCGCATTCACGTATCTGAAATGAGAAGAAAAGAAAAACAAGAAATATGGGTTAGTACTTTTTTTGCGTCTCCCCTGGGAAGAGCACACATAATGCAGCGTGTTCCTAAACAGGGAGCCTCCAGTTGTTGCTAAACTACAACTCCCATCATGGGGGGCAGTAGTTAAGCAACAGCTGGAGTCTTCCTGTTTGGTAACACACTGCTCTGTTCCCATTATGTAAAACGCATAATGTGAACAGAGATCTGTCCCTCTGCCCTTGGACTACTACTCCTATCATGGGACAGAGTCTGTCCCATGATGGGAGTAGTTGTAGTACCGCAGTGCTGCTGAGAGATGGCCCTTGCACATCCCCCGGCTGCAGGCCTTTTAGGACTACTACTCCCATCATGGACAGAATCTGTCCATGATGGGAGTTGTAGTCCAGGGGCTGAGGTGCAGATCGCACAGGGTCATTCTGCAGAGACCCGCTGCAATCCGCATGTAAGTTAACAAGCCGGGCGGTACATGCGTCTACATCGCGCTGCCTGCGGCTTCTATATACACTGACATAATTCATAATCCCCGCCGGGAGAGGGGAGCTCTGATTGGTCAATAGCTATTCTGCAATCAGAGCTCCTCTCTCCCAGCGGGGATTATGAATTATGTCAGCTGTATATAGAAGCCGCGAGCAGCGCGATGTAGACGTAGGATGTGCAAGTGCCATCCCTCAGCAGCGCTGCAGTACTACAACTACTTCCATCATGGGACAGACTCCTGTATCCTGGCGGCAGGGATTATGGATTATGACAGTGTTCAGACAGTGATCAGAATAAACGCAAAAAAAAGAATTTACACACTTAAGCTGTGTAAATTCTTTGATACATGTCCCCCATTGTATTTGTGAATCAAAATATGATTTATTTGGAATGTCTATTTTCCAGAGAGCTGCAAAATTTGAAAAATGCTAAATTTTCAATTTCTCCATCAAATTTTTGAATTTTTCACTGAGAAATGATGCAAGCATCGACAAAATTTTACCACTAACATAAAGTAGAATAGGTCACGAAAAAACAATCTCGGAATCAGAATGAAAGGTAAAAGCATCCCAGAGTTATTAATGCTTAAAGTGACAGTGGCCAGATGTGCAAAAAACGCTCTGGTCCTTAAAGGGCACTCCGGTGCTTAGACATCTTATCCCCTATCCAAAGGATAGGGGATAAGATATCTGATCGTGTGGGTCCTGCCACTGGCACGCCCCCTCCCATAGGCTTGCATTGAGGGGCGGAGCGTGATTTCACAAGGGGGTGGAGGCATGACATCACACGCCGCCTGCCCCGTGGTCGCCGGTAATCAGACCCGGAGCAAACATGCTCCGGGGACTGATTTTAACTGGGGTGCTGCGTGCAAGATCATGGGGGTCCCCAGCGTGGGGGTCCTTTGGATAGGGGATAAGATGTCTAAGCGTTGGAGTACCCCTTTAAGGCCAAAATGGGCCTGGTCCTTAATGGGTTAAGGTTCACCTGTGAGGCTGGCAACATATCAGCCAACTTGGGTGGGGCTCATAGCCTCCTCCCTCCTCCCATTGTATGTGTGCTCAGTCCACCCTGGAGGTAACCGGGAGCAGCTGTGAGTCAGACCTAATGCTGCTGTAATTGCCCCCTGATCCCTGGTGTTGCCCATATGGCACAGGTAGGTTGGTGTTAGGTCCTGCACCCCTTGAGAAACCTTGGCGTTGGTGCGGGCTGAGGTATGTCCTTCATATAAGGATATACTGGCGAATGTCTCAATGTTAACATCACTTTGAGGGTTATTCATATGTTACTGTCTACATCTACCACAGTAGTGACCTGTATGTATATATTTATGCTGAGAAGCAACTAGATCAAAATACAAATTGTGGACGTGCCACGTTATAAGTAATAAGATGTAATTTGTTATATTTATCATTTAGTTTTTTTATGTTAAAATATTTTTAATATTTTTATTTATTGGATTCCATTGTTTTTACTTTTTAAATCTCCCAATCGATTAATAGGACTGATATCACGTATGATCTTTCATCAGGAGGGCTGACGTGTAGCAGAGATTATACAACGTCTGTATATAGAGCAGAACTGTATATAGTGCAGAGCTGTGTATACAGTATATAGTACAGAGCTGTGTGTATACAGTATATAGTGCTGAGCTGTGTATACAGTATATAGTGCAGAGCCATGTATATACAGTATATAGTGCAGAGCTGTGTGTATATGGTATATAGTACAGAGCTGTGTGTATACAGTATATAGTACAGAGCTGTGTGTATACAGTATATAGTACAGAGCTGTGTGTATACAGTATATAGTGCAGAGCTGTGTGTATACAGTATATAGTGCAGAGCTGTGTGTATATAGTGCAGAGCTGTGTGTACAGTATATAGTGCAGAGCTGTGTGTATACAGTATATAGTGCAGAGCTGTGTGTATACAGTATATAGTGCAGAGCTGTGTGTATACAGTATATAGTACAGAGCTGTGTGTATACAGTATATAGTACAGAGCTGTGTGTATACAGTATATAGTGCAGAGCTGTGTGTATACAGTATATAGTACAGAGCTGTGTGTATACAGTATATAGTGCAGAGCTGTGTGTATACAGTATATAGTACAGAGCTGTGTGTATACAGTATATAGTGCAGAGCTGTGTGTATACAGTATATAGTGCAGAGCTGTGTGTATACAGTATATAGTGCAGAGCTGTGTGTTTACAGTATATAGTACAGAGCTGTGTGTATACAGTATATAGTGCAGAGCTGTGTGTATACAGTATATAGTACAGAGCTGTGTGTATACAGTATATAGTACAGAGCTGTGTGTATACAGTATATAGTACAGAGCTGTGTGTATACAGTATATAGTGCAGAGCTGTGTGTGTACAGTATATAGTGCAGAGCTGTGTGTATACAGTATATAGTACAGAGCTGTGTGTATACAGTATATAGTGCAGAGCTGTGTGTATACAGTATATAGTACAGAGCTGTGTGTATACAGTATATAGTACAGAGCTGTGTGTATACAGTATATAGTACAGAGCTGTGTGTATACAGTATATAGTGCAGAGCTGTGTGTATACAGTATATAGTGCAGAGCTGTGTGTATATAGTGCAGAGCTGTGTGTACAGTATATAGTGCAGAGCTGTGTGTATACAGTATATAGTGCAGAGCTGTGTGTATACAGTATATAGTGCAGAGCTGTGTGTATACAGTATATAGTACAGAGCTGTGTGTATACAGTATATAGTACAGAGCTGTGTGTATACAGTATATAGTGCAGAGCTGTGTGTATACAGTATATAGTACAGAGCTGTGTGTATACAGTATATAGTGCAGAGCTGTGTGTATACAGTATATAGTACAGAGCTGTGTGTATACAGTATATAGTACAGAGCTGTGTGTATACAGTATATAGTGCAGAGCTGTGTGTATACAGTATATAGTGCAGAGCTGTGTGTATACAGTATATAGTGCAGAGCTGTGTGTTTACAGTATATAGTACAGAGCTGTGTGTATACAGTATATAGTGCAGAGCTGTGTGTATACAGTATATAGTACAGAGCTGTGTGTATACAGTATATAGTACAGAGCTGTGTGTATACAGTATATAGTACAGAGCTGTGTGTATACAGTATATAGTGCAGAGCTGTGTGTGTACAGTATATAGTGCAGAGCTGTGTGTATACAGTATATAGTACAGAGCTGTGTGTATACAGTATATAGTGCAGAGCTGTGTGTATACAGTATATAGTACAGAGCTGTGTGTATACAGTATATAGTACAAAGCTGTGTATACAATATATAGTACAGAGCTGTTTGTATACAGTATATAGTACAGAGCTGTGTGTATACAGTATATAGTACAGAGCTGTGTGTATACAGTATATAGTGCAGAGCTGTGTGTATACAGTATATAGTGCAGAGCTGTGTGTATACAGTATATAGTGCAGAGCTGTGTGTATACAGTATATAGTGCAGAGCTGTGTGTATACAGTATATAGTGCAGAGCTGTGTGTATACAGTATATAGTACAGAGCTGTGTGTATACAGTATATAGTACAGAGCTGTGTGTATACAGTATATAGTAAAGAGCTGTGTGTATACAGTATATAGTAAAGAGCTGTGTGTATACAGTATATAGTACAGAGCTGTGTGTATATAGTATATAGTACAGAGCTGTGTATACAGTATATAGTACAGAGCTGTGTATACAGTATATAGTACAGAGCTGTGTGTATACAGTATATAGTACAGAGCTGTGTGTATACAGTATATAGTACAGAGCTGTGTGTATACAGTATATAGTGCAGAGCTGTGTGTATACAGTATATAGTACAGAGCTGTGTGTATACAGTATATAGTGCAGAGCTGTGTGTATACAGTATATAGTACAGAGCTGTGTGTATGCAGTATATAGTGCAGAGCTGTGTGTATACAGTATATAGTGCAGAGCTGTGTGTATACAGTATATAGTGCAGAGCTGTGTGTATGCAGTATATAGTACAGAGCTGTGTGTATACAGTATATAGTGCAGAGCTGTGTGGATACAGTATATAGTGCAGAGCTGTGTGTATACAGTATATAGTGCAGAGCTGTGTGTATACAGTATATAGTGCAGAGCTGTGTGTATACAATATATAGTGCAGAGCTGTGTGTATACAGTATATAGTGCAGAGCTGTGTGTATACAGTATATAGTGCAGAGCTGTGTGTATACAGTATATAGTGCAGAGCTGTGTGTATACAGTATATAGTACAGAGCTGTGTGTATACAGTATATAGTACAGAGCTGTGTGTATACAGTATATAGTGCAGAGCTGTGTGTATACAGTATATAGTGCAGAGCTGTGTGTATACAGTATATAGTGCAGAGCTGTGTGTATACAGTATATAGTGCAGAGCTGTGTATACAGTATATAGTGCAGAGCTGTGTGTATACAGTATATAGTGCAGAGCTGTGTGTATACAGTATATAGTACAGAGCTGTGTGTATACAATATATAGTGCAGAGCTGTGTGTATACAGTATATAGTGCAGAGCTGTGTGTATACAGGATATAGTACAGAGCTGTGTGTATACAGTATATAGTGCAGAGCTGTGTGTATACAGTATATAGTGCAGAGCTGTGTGTATACAGTATATAGTACAGAGCTGTGTGTTTACAGTATATAGTGCAGAGCTGTGTGTATACAGTATATAGTGCAGAGCTGTGTATACAGTATATAGTGCAGAGCTGTGTGTGTATACAGTATATAGTACAGAGCTGTGTGTATACAGTATATAGTGCAGAGCTGTGTATACATTATATACCCTGTGCTTTGATTTCTAAGCTTTCTCTTTTTTTTTTTACTTTTCTCCTAAATTGAACGCCTGGGATTATTATTTATTCTGACTTTGCTTTTCCTTAAATAATTTGTTCAGAAGTTGATTACTATGCAAATGGCGCCAGATGAAAGTCGCAGAGCGCTGATTATTCTCGCTGCTTGTTGTTTTTTTCATTGACATAAATAACAGAATTTTAGCATCAAAGTCTTTCTCTTAATAATGCTGCAACATTGGGAGTTGTTGTTCTCTGTCTGGGGGGACGCGGAGCCCCTGATCACTAAATGTAACAAATTGTAAGATTCATAACATGTGGGAAAACACAACATATAGGATATGGGACCGATCTATCTATCTATCTCATATCTATCTATCTCATATCTATCTACAGTGGGAATAAAAAGTTTGGGCCCCCCAGGTAAAAATTTGTATTAACGTGCATAAAGAAGCCAAGGAAAGATGGAAAAATCTCCAAAAGGCATCAAATTACAGATTAGACATTCTTATAATATGTCAACAAAAGTTTGATTTTATTTACACTTTCAAAATAACAGAAAACTAAAAAATGGCATCTGAAAAAGTTTGGGCACCCTGCAGAATTTATAGCATGCACTGCCCCCTTTGCAAAGCTGAGACCTGCCAGTGTCATGGATTGTTCTCAATCATCATCTGAGAAGACCGGGTGATGTCAATCTCAAAGGTTTTAAATGCCCAGACTCATCTGACCTTGCCCCAACAATCAGCACCATGGATTCTTCTAAGCAGTTGTCTAGAAATCTGAAACTGAAAATAGTTGATGCTCACAAAGCTGGAGAAGGCTATAAGAAGATAGCAAAATGTTTTCAGATGTCAATATCCTCTGTTCGGAATGTAATTAAGAAATGGCAGTCATCAGGAACAGTGGAAGTTAAAGCAAGATCTGGAAGACCAAGAAAATATCAGACAGAACAGCTTGCAGGATTGTGAGAAAAACAATTCAAAACCCACATTTGACTGCACAAGCCCTCCAGAAAGATCTGGCAGACACTGGAGTTGTGGTACACTATTCCACTATAAAGAGATACTTGTACAAATATGGTCTTCATGGAAGAGTCGTCAGAAGAAAACCTCTTCTACGTCCTCACCACAAAAATCAGCATTTGAACTTTGCAAATGAACATATAGACAAGCCTGATGCATTTTGGAAACTAGTTCTGTGGACCGATGAGGTTAAAATTGAAGTTTTTGTCCTGAATGAGCAAAGGTACGTTTGGAGAAGAAGGGGAACAGAATTTAATGAAAAGAACCTCTGTCCAACTGTTAAGCATGGGGGTGGATCAATCATGCTTTGGGGTTGTATTGCAGCCAGTGGCACAGGGAACATCACACGAGTAGAAGTAAAAATGGATTCAATAAAATTTCAGCAAATTTTGGATGCTAACTTGATGCCATCTGTGAAAAAGCTGAAGTTAAAGAGAAGATGGCTTCTACAAATGGATAATGATCCTAAACACACCTCAAAATCCACGGGGGATTACATCAAGAGGCTTAAACTGAAGGTTTTGCCATGGCCTTCACAATCTCCTGACCTCAACATAATTGAAAATCTATGGATAGACCTTAAAAGAGCAGTGCGTGACAGACAGCCCAGAAATCTCAAAGAACTGGAAGACTTTTGTAAGGAAGAATGGGCAAAGATACCTCAAAGAGGTAGAATTGAAAGACTCTTGGCTGCTACAAAAAGCGTTTACAAGCTGTGATACTTGCCAAAGGGGGCAGTACAAGATATTAACTCTGCAGGGTGCACAAACTTTTGCAGATGCCATTTTTTGGTTTTCTGTTATTTTGAAAGTGTAAATGATGGAGATAAAATATAATTTTGTTGACATATTATAAGAAAGTCTAATCTGTAATTTGATGCCTTTTGGAGAATTTTCCATCTTTCCTTGACTTCTTTATGCACATTAATACAAATTTTTACCTGGGGTGCCCAAACTTTTGATCTATCTCATATCTATCTATCTAGAAACAAAAGGATTACTGGCACTTGCCTTGCCACTTTTTAATTTTTGATATTCTGGAGTGCTGCGGTCATCCTTTTTGTTTCTGTATCCTTTTGGACCCGGGACCGGCGTCCCAGACACCTGCTTGGACCATATCTACTTAATTTGCTGTATTAGAGGTGATGCTCTATACCTATTATCTATCTATATATTTCATATCTATCTCATATCTCTATATCTCATATCTATCTATCTATTATATATCATATAAACAAGAGGTATAGCAACACAGGCCAAGAACCCACATCCTCGGATGAGGGCCTTGAAGAAGTAACTCCTCATTCAGACACTGTGGCAAATATTTCCACTTTTGTTCTCACTCATACACAACAACAGATTTTGAGGAAAGGTTTAACATTTTGTCTAAGTACAAATCCTGATTGGTTCGATTTGGAATGTGATATGCAACAATTTTTCAGGAAATAAAAATTAAAAAATCTGGTTTAGTAATCAAGATAGGGAAATGGTCAAATTGAGCCGACCAGAAGGTGACCTTTACCTCCGGGACTTGGACCTGCAGACAAAGAGCACCTTTAACCCTATACTTACATCACATGCTTTGGATACTTACATTTCTTTTGTACTGTTGTAAATGTCTAGTGCAGGACATCAAATTAAATATCCTAACAATTCTGGCATTGTTAGAACTAGTCCATAACCACAATCTCTTCATTAAACCCACTGACAAGGGGGGTGGGATTGTGGTTATGCACACTGTGAATTATGTTAAGGAGGTGTACAGACAGATTTTGGATCTGCGCACCTATAAGAAACTTAACAGTGACCCTACTAAGGAAATTAGAGGTAAATTGATTAGCTTGGTAGAGGAAGCATTCCAGGCATGAAAGAGTTTTTGATTGTTCCACATCCCATTATTCCATTGATTTATATGTTACCGAAAAATCACAAATCATTAAACCGACCCCCAGGTAGACCTATAGTTTCAGGGAGGGGGTCAGTTTTGAGCAACGCATCTATTGTACTTGATAACATTTTGAGACCATTTGTTTTTCAGGCTAGATCTTATTGAAGAGATTCTAATGATTTTTTACGCAAAATACTAGACAGTCAGGTTCCAGATGAGACAATATTAGTCTAATTTGGCATTACAAGTTTATACACCTCCAACAACACTCTAAGGGCATTGCAGCTGTCCAAAAATGTTTGTCTGGATCTTAATTTTCTGTAGCAACACAGGACTGTCTATTACAGCTTCCTTAATCTGATTCTTACTAATAATTATTTTGTTTTCAATGGGGAATTTGATTTACAATTAGTAGGTACCGCAATGGGGATAAATGTAGCCCCAATGTATGCTAACTTATAAGTGACATCTCTAGAGGAGGAACTCATCTATGTATTGCGCCTCTTCAGACATTGTCTCGAGTGGTGGCGATACATAGACGACATCTTCCATCTCTGGACTGAGACTGTGGTTGAACCAGAGGAATTCCATACTTTCCTCAATTTTAAAGACTCTAATATTGCATTTACAATTACATACTCTACTCAGAATGTTAGTTTTTTGGACATGTCAATTTCAATTCAGAATAATAGGTTAAAAACAAGCTTGTACACCAAACCGACAGATAAGAACACTATTCTACATTACAATAGTAGCCACCCTAGAAAAATGGTTAATTTGTTACCATATAGCCAAATGTTGAGGGCAAAAAGAATTGTAGATGAAAGCGAGGCTCTCCAGATCTCTCTTTAATCTATTTCAGAGAAGTTTGTGAAAAGAGGGTATCCAAAACCATTAATAGATGTATTTCCTGTATTAATTGCCCCATTATGATAAAGGGTAATATGTTTATTCACCCTACCAATACACAGAGGTTTAAACTGAAATATTTCCTTACATGTGATTCCGTTTGGGTAATTTATTTATTATTCTGTCCCTGCAAGCTATTATATAATGGATGGACTACTTTAAGTCTAAAAACTTGCATAAATAATCATAGATATTAGATTAGAAAAAAGAGGCTAGACTTACCCGTCTCTAAACATTTCACCGAAGTAGGCCACACCAAAAGAGACCTTAAAGGGGTATTCCAGGCAAAATCCTTTTTATATATATATATATATCAACTGGCTTCGGAAAGTTGAACAGATTTGTAAATAACTTCTATTAAAAAATCTTAATCCTTCCAATAGTTTTTAGCTTCTGAAGTTTTCTGTCTAACTGCTCAATGATGATGTCACGTCCCGGGAGCTGTGCATGATGGGAGAATATCCCCATAGGAACTGCACAGCTACCGGGACGTGATATCATCATTGAGCAGTTAGACAGAAAACTTCAGAAGCTAATAACTATTGGAAGGATTAAGATTTTTTTAATAGAAGTAATTTACAAATCTGTTTAACTTTCCGGAGCCAGTTGATATGTAAAAAAAAGTTTTGGCCTGCAATACCCCTTTAAATTACGGCAATAGATCATGTGCCACTTCTAAAAAGAGGTGGTGATAGGCTTGCTCTCTTTAGGAAAAATGAGTTGTGGTGGATCCACAGGTTGGGTTAATTTCTTCCACAGGGACTTAATGTTGAAATTAATATTGTATAATAGAGACAGCTCTCTTTGGGTTCCCTTTGGAGCAAGTACATTTCCTTATCCCAAGTATAGGGGGTGAAACACTAATATATTATTATTTTTGTATTTTACATGCATATTATTTGTAATATTGTTTTTTCTTTCATTTCTATGAAGTATTGAATCTATATGGATTAAAGAAGATTCGATTTTATGATGTAATTAATAAAATGTAATTTTTTATTTTATTTTTTCTTATTTTATTTTTAATTTGTGGGCTTTTGTGCACTGTATGGATGAGGTGGCTCCATTTGACATTGGGGCAGGCTGTCGATTTCAGTACATGTGACGCAACCTGTGGTTTGGATGGGTAGTATTTTTTAATATTTTATTTTAATTTTTTATTTTAATTTTTGAAAATGTTATAAGAATGTGCTCATATAGTCCTAAGGAATTTATAAACTCTTTGACCTTTTTCCCATGATCGGATGGAAGGATGATGGGGGGGAGTTTTGTCATTATATCCTCTACAGGATGCCAAAGGATGGTGATGGGGGAGACAGTTCTGACTCTGTTGGTACTGGCCTCCTGCGCCCCATGAGGTATGTGCTCTTGCCTAGAATCCCAGTACTTTAGTGTATGCCATTTCTTGGCTCAGGGGTAGTGACATCCCCATAATACATGTGGCCTGACTGGAATGGGTATAGGTCTTTCATTTTTATATATATATATATATATATATATATATATATATATATATATATATATATAAAACGTTTTTTTTTCCTTTTTTTTCTTTCATTATTTTATTGATTTTATGTTTTATATACTTACCTAATGAAGTGCACTCCTTAAGATATGAGTCAGTGAGACTCAACAATGTGGAAGGTATAATTTAGTTTATACCCATGTTCACATAATGGGTTGCGTTTTCATGTATGGTTATGCGGTAACTGTTTCTTTGTGTTGGATGTCTGCTACCTTCTCTGTTGCAGGGCGTGATCTCACTTATTTACTAGTTAACCGGGTGCCAGCGCGTTAGTGATGTCAGCAGCTGTTTAGGCTGACTTGAGATCGTGACGTGCGGGCACTCGGCGTCTTCTGTTGCAAGGATACGAGTCACATGGTGTATCACATGACCGTTACTCGTTCCTGGCATCTATTTGTTGCGAAGTTGCAAATCATGTGTTTTAAACAACAACAAAAAACGTGGTCTCAAATGGCTGGAGGTGCTCAACCCCAATGCAGTTGTGCATTTATACTGGGGGAGCAGATCCTGCCCTTGTAGTCCGTTGCTAGGGGCGATCCCCAGCATAAAAATGCATACAATGGAGGATGCCTGCAGGGACTACAAGTGCCACAATAGAATCCTACACCAGATAAACGGTGTGGATGTGTAACAATTAGAACAATACAATACAGGAATTTAGGTGCACCACTGTGGTAGATGTATACAATGACATTGGCTAATCCCTCAACACTGATGTTAAAATTGAGATATGAAGGACATACCAGAGCACGCACACCAACTCCAAGGTTTCTCAAATGGCACGGGACCTAACGCTAACCTACCGGTGCGTAATAAGCAAAAACCAGGGGCCAGTGGGCAATTACGGCAGCAATGTCACTGTATACATCTACCACAGCAGTGCACCTAAATTCCTATATTGTATTATTCTAACTGTTACACATCCACACCGTCTATCTGGTGTAGGATTCTATTGTGGTACTTGTAGTCCGCTGCAGGCATCCCCAATTGTATGCATTTTTATGCTGGGGATCGCCCCTAGCAATGGACTACAAGGGCAGGATCTGCTCCCCCAGTATAAATGCACAACCGCATTTGGGGTTGAGCACCTCCAGCGATTTGAGACCACGTTTTTTGTTGTTGTTTAAATTTAATACTTGGAGGTGTGTACACTCCATATGTTATGCACCTTGAATAGAGATGAGCGAACTTTTCAAAAATTTGATTCGGCCAATCCGCCGAATTTTCCGAAAAAGTTTGTTTTGATCCAAATTTTTTCGCGGCGAATCTATATTAAAAAAGGCTATTTCTAACCTACATACAGCCTCTATAGGGGTATAGAACACTTTGCTGTGTTCTAAAACACATATGGAGTGTGCTGGGGTAGTGAAATAATACTGTTATTCAGAATAACATGTAGATTACTGCCATCGCTTTTAGAATCACTGCCGCACAGCAGCACAATGACAGAGCCTGGTGGTGGCATCAGTGTCGGGAGACCATATAGTGACTGAATGACACAGCGTGGAGGTGTTAGAAGCATGAGGAGACCATATAGTGGCTGAATGGCACAGAGCGGAGGTGTTGGCAGCATGAGAAGACCATATAGTGAGTGAATGACACAGCGTGGAGGTGTTGGCAGCATGAGGACACCATATAGTGGCTGAATGGCACAGCGTGGAGGTGTTGGCAGCATGAGGAGACCATATAGTGGCTGAATGGCAAAGCCCGGAGTTGCCAGTAGCATGAGTAGGCACTAGGCCTTCACAATCCCTAAGATTAAAAGATGAATTAAGAAATTTAAACCAAAGATTTTGGATAGCGGGTGCTACCTATGAAAACATTTAAAATCCCCAGACCCAGGCCCAACAGCGGCATCAGTAACCAATATATTGCCCCATATATTGCCTGAATGACACAGCCTGGAGTTGGCTGATGCACGAGTACACAGCAGGGCTTCACAAATCCCCCCAAAAAACACAATTTTAGAAATTTTTGAAAAAGATTTTGGATAGCGGGTGCTACCTATGAGAAAATTTGAAATTCCCAGGCCCAGCAGCGCCATCATTTTTTTATTTGAAAATTAATACAAACTTTGAGTGTCCCGGACCCCATCGTGTGGGTACGAATGACCAAATCCAACAAGCCCCCACAGCAACATCAGTAAAGCATATATTGCCTGAATGACACATCCTGGGGTTGGCTGATTCACGAGTACACAGCAGGGCTTCACAATCCCCCCAAAAAAACAACACAAAGGACCAAATCCAACAAGCCCCCACAGGGCTCATGTGGCCGTGAGATGTAGGCACAACGTCTCCATCGCCCTGACCGGCCATTGTTTCCAAGACTTTTCGCCAAGGCAAACCATGTGAAGAACAGCGTGACACCGCCGTTCCCTGCACACATGGTATTCTGAAGGGCCACTGAGACTTTTCCGGGCAGTGGAGGCTTAAGACACAGTGGAGGATGTGGAGGCGGAGTAGCACACTGTCACAGGACCAACGGGCTGACAGAGTGTAACAGGAAGCAGCATTGAGTACACACCAGGGCTTCAGAATCCCAAAGAAAAAAAACAACCATTTTTAATTTTTTTTTAGAATACTTAGGACAGCGGGTGCTACCTATATATTGCCTGAATGACACAGGCTGGAGTTGGCTGATGCATGAGTACGCACCAAAGCTTCACAATCCCTAATAAAAAAGACAAGCATTTTTGACAAAAAATTTTTAAGAAAATTTAGGACAGCGTGTGCTCTCTATGTATTACCAGAATGACGCAGCCTGGCGTTGGTTGCAGCATGAGGAGACCATTGAAATGTCTGATTTTTTATTTGAAATTTAAATCAAAATTTGTGTCCCGGACCCCGCCGTGTGGGTACAAAGGACCTAATCTCACAAGCACCCACAGGGCTCATGTGGCCGTAAGATGTAGGCTCAATAGCCCTGACCGGCCATTTTTGGTTTTGTTTAAGAACAAGCGCATATCCAAGAGTCCAGAAGACTCTATAATGTAGGACGGTGGACCACCAAAAGACATTCTTCTATAAAATAACTTTTTTATGAAATAAAGAAGCAGAGTTCATCCCTCTCCATATTTTTTTTTTTTAATTTGCTTAGAAAATAACACGCAACAAGCGTTCAATGGTGTAATGTTTATTATTGTGGAAAATTCAAGTCTATTACTGTGATAATTATCAGAAAATTTGAAAAAAACACTACTCAAGAGTGTTTAATAACCCCATACATTGCACCATAAATGTTGAAATTTAAATTAAGCATGTATGTATGTATTTCAAAAATACTAAAATTAAAGGCCCAAGCCCAGAAGCATCATGAAGTCAAGTAGTTCCTGAAAGACACAGGAGTGTTACGCCGAGCGCTCCGGGTCCCCGTTCCTCCCCGGAGCGCCCGCCTCATCTTCGTTGTTGCAGCGCCCCGGTCAGATCCACTGACCGGGTGCGCTGCGGTCCCGCCTTCAGCCGGGATGCGATTCGCGATGCGGATAGCGCCCGCTCGCGATGCGCACCCCGGCCCCCGTACCTGACTCGCTCTCCCTCGGTCCTGTCCCGGCGCGCGCGGCCCCGCTCCCTAGGGCGCGCGCGCGCCGGGTCTCTGCTATTTAAAGGGCCAGTGCACCAATGATGGTGCCTGGCCCAATCTTCCCAATTAGCTTAATTGGTAATCACCTGTGCACTTCCCTATATTACCTCACTTCCCTTGCACTCCCTTGCCGGATCTTGTTGCACTTGTGCCTAGTGAAAGCGTTCCCTTGTCTGTTCCTAGTCCGTGTTCCTGACCTCCTGCCGTTGCCCCTGACTACGATCCTTGCCGCCTGCCCCCGACCTTCTGCTACGTCCGACCTTGCTTCTGCCTACTCCCTTGTACCGCGCCTATCTTCAGCATCTTCAGCAGCCAGAGAGGTGAGCCGTTGCTAGTGGATACGACCTGGTCACTACCGCCGCAGCAAGACCATCCCGCTTTGCGGCGGGCTCTGGTGAAAACCTGTAGTGGCTTAGAACCGGTCCACTAGCGCGGTCCTCGCCATCCCTCTCTGGCACAGAGGATCCACTACCTGCCAGCCGGCATCGTGCCAGTAGATCCGGCCATGGATCCCGCTGAAGTTCCTCTGCCAGTTGTCGCTGACCTCCCTACGCTGGTCGCCCAGCAAGCTCGTCAGATCGCCCAGCAGTCGCAACAGATAGCGCAACGAGATCAACAGCTGGCATACTTGACCTCCGAGGCACTGCGTATTCAGTCACAGATACAGCAGCTGCAGCCGCAGATACAGCAACAGCTCCAGCTGCAACTACCATCTCCTCCGCCGGCTCCTGCAACTCCTCCGCAGCAACCGGTCCTTCCTAACCCCTGCTTGTCCCTGCCGGACAAATTTGGCGTAAAGATCGCCCAACGAGATCAACAGCTGGCATACTTGATCTCCGAGACACAGCGTCTTCAGTCACAGTTACAGCAGCTGCTGCCGCAGATACAGCAACTTCAGTCACAGCAGCTGCTGCCGCAGATACAGCAACTTCAGTCACAGCTACAGCTGCAACAACCATCTCCTCCGCCGGCTCCTGCAACTCCTCCGCAGCAACCAGCCGTTCTTAACCCCTGCTTGTCCCTGCCGGACAAGTTTGATGGGGACCGCAATGATTCTGCCACAGCCACAGTCCAGTCCTTCTTCGCTGAGGTCCGTGGTGTCTTCGAGGAGCCTGCCCGAGCTTCTTCTGCCGAGATTGCCCTGCTGAACCTGGAACAGGGTGTTTCTTCCGTTGGCGAGTACGCCATTCAGTTCCGTGCTCTTGCTTACGAGTTGTCCTGGAATAGTGAGGTTCTCTGCGCGACCTTTAAAAAAGGCCTATCCAGCAACATTAAAGATGTTCTGGCCGCACGAGAGACTCCTGCTGACCTACATGAACTCATTCATCTTGCCACTCGCATTGACATGCGTTCTTCCGGATGGCGTCTGGAGCTCCGCCTGGATATGGACTTTGTTCGCACGAAGCGTTTTTTCTCCCCGGCTCCTCTCTCCTCTGGTCCTCTGCAATCCGTTCCTGTGCTTCCCGCCGCGGAGGCTATGCAAGTTGACCGGTCTCGCTTGACACCTCTAGAGAGGACACGACGCCGCATGGAGAATCTTTGCCTGTACTATGCCGGTACCGAACACTTCCTGAAGGATTGTCCTATCCGTCCTCCCTGCCTGGAAAGACGTACGCTGACTCCGCACAAAGGTGACACAGTTCTTGATGTCAACTCTGCTTCTCCACGCCTTACTGTGCCTGTGCGGATATCTGCCTCTACCTTCTCCTTCTCTACTATGCTCTTCTTGGACTCCGGATCTGCAGGAAAAATTTTTTTGGCCTCTCTCATCAACAGGTTCTACGTTCCTGTGACCAGTCTCGCCAGACCCCTCTACATCTATTGTTTTTACAATAAAAGATTGGACTGTCTCGTACGTTTCCACACAGAACCCCTCCTAATTTGCATCGGACCTCATCACGGAAAAATTGAGTTTGTTTTCCTCAGGTTCTTTGGCCCCAAGAAGAGGGGGAGACCCAAGGGGGGGGGTACTGTTACGCCGAGCGCTCCGGGTCCCCGTTCCTCCCCGGAGCGCCCGCCTCATCTTCGTTGTTGCAGCGCCCCGGTCAGATCCACTGACCGGGTGCGCTGCGGTCCCGCCTTCAGCCGGGATGCGATTCGCGATGCGGATAGCGCCCGCTCGCGATGCGCACCCCGGCCCCCGTACCTGACTCGCTCTCCCTCGGTCCTGTCCCGGCGCGCGCGGCCCCGCTCCCTAGGGCGCGCGCGCGCCGGGTCTCTGCTATTTAAAGGGCCAGTGCACCAATGATGGTGCCTGGCCCAATCTTCCCAATTAGCTTAATTGGTAATCACCTGTGCACTTCCCTATATTACCTCACTTCCCTTGCACTCCCTTGCCGGATCTTGTTGCACTTGTGCCTAGTGAAAGCGTTCCCTTGTCTGTTCCTAGTCCGTGTTCCTGACCTCCTGCCGTTGCCCCTGACTACGATCCTTGCCGCCTGCCCCCGACCTTCTGCTACGTCCGACCTTGCTTCTGCCTACTCCCTTGTACCGCGCCTATCTTCAGCATCTTCAGCAGCCAGAGAGGTGAGCCGTTGCTAGTGGATACGACCTGGTCACTACCGCCGCAGCAAGACCATCCCGCTTTGCGGCGGGCTCTGGTGAAAACCTGTAGTGGCTTAGAACCGGTCCACTAGCGCGGTCCTCGCCATCCCTCTCTGGCACAGAGGATCCACTACCTGCCAGCCGGCATCGTGACAAGGAGCAGTCAGGAGTAGACATCAGCAGTACCCAAGAGGCTTAAATTACCCAATCGTGAGATCGAGCAATAACAGGTGAGTTATGTCCGGGGCTGCATGCGCAAAACACTGAACGGACCAGCGTGTGTCTATCTTTCCCCGACAGGTGCGGGTAACCCCTCTGAACCCCGTACGCGATAGGGATCAGGGATTGCAATTATTTGCCAGGAAAGAAGAATCACAAATAAGTGAGGGTCATAAGCTCGGGTTCATTATGTCCCTGCCGTTTGTACACACCACGTGTCTCTACTACCGATTGGATGGTTTAGTGAGGTCCTCGGATCGGCCCCGGCAGGGTAGGAGAAGGCCCTGGCAGAGCGCCGAGAATTTAAAGATCATTCTTGAAATTTGCATTAAGCATGTATTAGCTACTGCTAAACTTCCAAAAATGAAAGGCCCAAGGCCAGTCGCGTCGGTAAGTAGTTCCTGAAAGACACAGAATGAGTCAGGAGCAGTCATTCGCAGTACCAAAGAGGGTTTCATAACCCTAAATGATAAACCAAGAGGGTTTCATAACCAACCATAATTGGGAAATGTTGGTGTAGCAGCATGGTCAATCTACTCTGAGGCATCTGGCATTGGTGGCTGGAAATCTAGGCTGATCCATCCCTGATTCATCTTGACAAACGTCAGTCTCTTCACATTTTTTGTGGACAGACGAGTTCGCCTTGGGGTGACTATGGCCCCGGCCGCACTAAACACCCGCTCTGATGGCACACTACTGGCCGGGCAGGACAGCTTTTCCAGGGCAAACTCTGCTAGTTGTGGCCATAAATCAAGTTTGGCTGCCCAGAAGTCCAGCGGATCTTCAATGGTTGTCGGCATGGTCATGTCAAGGTATGCCACCACCTGCTGGTTCAGGTCCTGCTCCATGTCTACCTGCTACTGATGAGCTGCTTCACTATGCGGGTGAAGAAAGCTACTCATCAGCGACTGTAGACTCAGGCTGCTGCTGATTGAGCTGGTACTGCTCCTGCCACCCCTCCCCTCCCCAGCAGCCATGGCAGTGGAAGGTGAGCGCAGAGGGCCCCCCGAGTCAGACCTGCGAGTGGATGGACCATGTGGCCGATAGGCATCGGCCAACTGACTACGTAGAATCTCTCTGTAGTAGGTCAGTTTGTCCTCCCTCTCAGCGGGTGTAAGAAAAAAAATGGTAGCGAGGGTCTAATAAGGTGGAGATCCAGAAGTCATCCTGCTGACGAATTTTGACAATTCGGGGGTCACTACGCAAGCAACTGAGCATGCATCGTGCCATTTGTGCCAGTGACTCGGAGGGACTACCTGCCTCCATCTCCACTGCATACTACCACGGTGTGTCTGGGTAGTGTTGAGCGGCATAGGCCATATTCGAATTTGCAATATTTCGCGAATATATGGATGAATATTCGTCATATATTCGCTAAATTCGCATATTCGTAATATTCGCGTTTTATTTTCGTATATGCGAACATTCGCAAATGCGAAAATTAGCATATGCGAAAATTTGCATATAGAAAAATTTACATAAGCGAAAATTCGCATATGCGAACATTCACATATGCCAATTTTCGCATATGCGAAAATTTGCACGCCATTCTCACTCAGTAGTATTAGAGCCTTCTTTACACCACACAAGCTGGAAGCAGAGAGGGATGATCACTGTGATGTGTTCTGTGAAGAAAAAAAAAAAAAAAACGAATATTCGTAATTAAGAATATATAGTGCTATATTTGCGAATATGCGATATTGCGAATAAAATTCACATTGCGAATATTCGCGAGCAACACTATGTCTGGGTCCTCTGTCTCGCCTTCCTCAAAACCCTCCAGCTCCTCTGGCTGCTCCTGCTCCTCCTCTCCTGTCCGATGACTAGTAACAATGGCCATCTCATCCAACCTAAACTGTGCTCCGCTCTGCCCCTCATCATCCTCCTCCTCCAGTTCAGCCCCCACTGGCTCATGTAGCCTTGAGATGTAGGCGCAACGTCTCTCTAATGTGGCTTCCTCAAAGGGCCTCAGAGAACGGCAGGTGTCACGTATGAGCTGCCACTGGTTCACATTGAAGTTACACAGGGGAGTACTCCTATCTGCTTGGATCATCTAGAAATCGGTGATGGCTTTTCTTTGTTCGTATAGTCTGTCCAACATATGGAGGGTGGAATTCCAATGTGTGGCAACGTCACAAATAAGACTATGTTGTGGGATACCGTTCTGACGCTGCAGCTCAAGGAAGGTGTGCTTGGCGGTGTACGAGTGGCTGAAGTGCATGCACAGTTTCCTTGCCATTTTCAGGATGTTTTGCAAATGGGGTGAAGACTTGAGGAAGTGCTTGACAACCAGATTCAACACGTGTGCCATGCAGGGCGCATGTTTCACACTTCCTTGTCGCAGCGTGGACATGATGTTCTTCCCATTGTCGGTCACCATGGTTCCCATTTTCAGATTTCGTGGAGTAAGCCATACTCAAACCATGTGAAGAACAGCTTGACACCGCCGTTCCCTACACACATGGTACGATGAAGGGCCACCGAGATTTGGACGTGCAGTGGAGGCCGAGGACACGGTGGAGGATGAGGAGGCGGCGTCGCACACTGTAACAGGACCAACTGCCTGAGAGCGAGAGCGTGGAGGAGGAAGCAGTGTGACCTGTCCAAGTTGCTGTTGTGGCTGTGCAGGAACCACATATACCCAGTGGGCCGTAAAAGACAAGTATTGTCCCCGTAGTTACAGCTCCACACGTCGGCACTGCCGTGCACTTTTGAACACACCGACAGGCTCAAGGACTTGCCCACCTTCCTTCTCTTATACAAACTTATGCAGGGCTGGTACTGCCTTCTCTGCAAAGAAATGACGGCTTGGGACTTTCCACCTCAGCTCGGCACAAGCCATCAATTCTCTGAAAGGTGCAGAGTCCACCACTTGAAAAGGGAGGGACTGCAACACCAGCAACTTGGACAGGAGCACATTCAACTTCTGTGCCGTTGGATGAGTGGGCGCATACTGTTGTCTCTTGGACATGGTTTCGTCGATGGATTGTTGGCGGAATGGCTGACTAAAAGCGGGAGAAGCAGGAGCGACAGAAGGAGGCTTTGACACACAGCTCCCTTCGGCTGAAGTGATGGAGCCTTGGCTGAATGAAGGAGGGAGCGGATGGCCACTGGGTGATGCATCAGGCTGGACCACTACATTGGAGCCACGGTTCTCCCAGGCCGCTTTATGGTGGCGAAGCATATGTTGACGCAGGGCCGTGGTGAGGACATTGGGACCCTGCCCACGCTTCACCTTCTGCCGACAGATCTTGCATTTGGCTACGTGAAAAACTTATGAAAAACTTCCACACCGCCGAGTAGCTGATTTTCCCACCCGCAGTCTGCACTAATTGACTGCTACTGGTGCCGTCTCAAGGAACCCCTGTTCCACTACCTCCCAGAAAGGTGGAGGGGCAAGCTGTGCATAACTAGCTTGCCCCCTGACTGGTGAGCAGTTAAGGGGTTAAGAAATATACAGGCAAGGTTTTTAGCCCCCTCCCCCGCCTGTAAAAACTTGTTGATAACTATAGTGGTATGTCCCATGGGTGAGGGGAAGGAGTGCACCAATCAGGGGTTTAATAGTTTCCCGGGCTTTCAGGGGCCCTCCCCTGGGTATTTATAGCTGTGGTGCCTCCCTTCCCCCCTCAATCTGCCCAGGACCTGGAGTTTTGCCCTCCCTCCCTTTTTGTATCTCTGTTTATTGTAAGTCACAGCTTGGCGGTAAGAAGACGGTGAAAGCGGGGTCAACCCGGGGTAGACCTCCACACAGGACAGTGTGGCAGTACCTCTCGGGTTGGCAAGAAGCCAATCGGTGTCTTTGTTACAGTTAAATTGTTATTTATATAAGTAATTTTATAAATAAAGCTGTGGCCGATCCCCACCCATAAAAAAGTTGAATTGTGAATTCGGGTAGAAAAACAGACATGGTGCACATCTACAATCTTGTATAATGATCTGATTGCTTCTCAGCATAATATCAAAAACTAACAGGTTGTTAGTATACATTTTTGATCAAAAAGTACAAGCCCACTCGCCACGTCAAGGCCACCTATCCAGAGTGGGTCCCTAACGTCCCTAGCATAAAATGGCGTAGCACTGGGCGGCCACCACCACCGCCGCGACGCCAATGCCCACAGGGGGGAACGACCCACCGGCAGAGCGGCCCCAATGCCGCTCAAACCAGTCCATGGGCCGCACCTTCCCGCAGACACGGCGCCACGGCAGCAACGGACACCGCACAGCACCACACCAGTGTGAACAGGGATGTAATAGCTCACTTACCATACTCTCCCAGTCAGACTGGGAGGCAGCTAGGAAAGAAATGGTCCATGTGCAGCTAACTACTGCTTATATAGGGTTGGGCTGAGGGGGTGGGGAAGAGTGCAGCACATGTTAAAACAAAGAAAAAGGAGGGGATAGAAATCACAGTGTGAATTCGGGTAGAAAAACAGACATGGGGCACATCTACAATCTTGTATAATGATCTGATTGCTTCTCAGCATAATATCAAAAACTAACAGGTTGTTAGTATACATTTTTGATCAAAAAGTACAAGCCCACTCGCCACGTCAAGGCCACCTATCCAGAGTGGGTCCCTAACGTCCCTAGCATAAAATGGCGCAGCACCGGGCGGCGACCACCGCCGCCGCGACGCCAATGCCCACAGGGGGGAACGACCCACCGGCAGAGCGGCCCCAATGCCACTCAAACCAGTCCATGGGCCGCACCCCCCCCGCAGACACGGCAGCAACGGACACCGCACAGCACCACACCAGTGTGAACAGGGATGTAATAGCTCACTTACCATACTCTCCCAGTCAGACTGGGAGGCAGCTAGGAAAGAAATGGCCCATGTGCAGCTAACTACTACTTATATAGGGTTGGGCTGAGGGGGTGGGGAAGAGTGCAGCACATGTTAAAACAAAGAAAAAGGAGGGGATAGAAATCACAGTGTGAATTCGGGTAGAAAAACAGACATGGTCGCACATCTACAATCTTGTATAATGATCTGATTGCTTCTCAGCATAATATCAAAAACTAACAGGTTGTTAGTATACATTAAGTTGAATTGTTGTTGTGTCAGTTATTATTTAATTAATTATTGTAATAAGGGGGAGGGGTAGTTATAGCCTGCTAGGAGCTAATTGGGTCTCAACAGTCTAGGCTGCCGCGAAGCAGGTGGTCTCCCCCGGGCACGTTTTGGCTCCTGAATTTCCACTCCTGCCACCACGCTGACTGCCAACCGTGCTACCGCCTTGCTGCCTCAAGGGCAACCTGCAACTCTCTTCTTCTGATGATAATGATGATGATGATGAAGCCCCTTCTGCACCCGGCTCCCAATTGCGATCGGCTTCTTCATCATCAACAGTTGTGTGCACGTCACTGATGTCCTCCTCTGGTTCCCCAACAGTGTCTGCTTCAGGACCCTGAACCCTTGCAACACCGCCTCCCATGTCACTCTCCGCATCACTACTTGGCTGCCTAGCAGAGCAAGCGGCGCATGTCTCCTCCCCTTCTTGGCTGTCCAGTAGCTGCTGACTGTCCTCAGTAAATATCGGAGCTGAACCCACACCATAAGATACTTCTGTAGGGGAGGGAACAGCATAGGACAGAGGCAATGGGAGGACAGAGACTGCTCCCGGGCCATGCCAACTAAGGGTTGTGTATGAGGAACCCACCGACTGTTGACTGGGGGTGTCAGATGTCACTTGTGATGATGTGGATGAGCGTGTTAACCAATCGACGGCAGATGGGTTGCTGGTCGAGACACGACCTCTGGCTGACAACGGGAGCTCAGGCCTCTCGCTGCGACTCCTGCTGCCACTCCTCTGTGCACGTCCTGGCACTTCTCTGCCTGACATACTTAGTGCGTTTATGAGGGTATTACAACACGCTACACTACTCTTTAAACAGTATTTGTCTAGAACAGCAGCAGGTGATTACTTATGGCTTTCCTTGAACAGTATGTAGGCCCTTTACAGATTAACAGGTACAAGATGGTACAATATTTTGATGTACATATGCAGTATGCACTGATGAGGGCAGTGAATACTATTGTTTGGACTTTGACAGTATGGAGCACCTTGACAGATTTACAGGTACTTAATGGTACAATACTTGGATGGACCTATGCGGTATGCACTGATGAGGGCAGTAATATGCGCAACTATAGGCAGAAAAAATAAGTATTTTTTAAAAACACCAGCAGGTGATTACTTTTGCCAGGAGTCAGGACTTTCCCTGTATCTAGACTTGTTACAGATACAGAATAGTAGACTGCTTTGATGTAGGCATGTGTTATGCACATATGTCTGCTGAAAAAGAACGTATTTGTGAACAGCAGCAGGACCCAACAGTGCAGCAACACAATAAAAAAAATACGGGGATTAAACCCTAAATTGCACTCTGTCACACAATTCTGAGCAGCATATTATTTCTGGAGCAAAAAAACATACTGAATTGCGCTGAAAAATGAGGAGACAAGATGGTTGATAAAGTTGAGGCAGCTTGGAGATCTGTATGAGGCAGCTGACAGCTATCTGCCCCTCTCTGCTGCAATGCTCAATAACGTGAATAGGAGGTTTAGCAATCAATGATTCTTCTCAGTGTAACAGCACAGCACTCTGCACTCCTGCCTTTCCCTAATGCTGATGTGACTAGCAGTTGCAGTGTAACGCTGTGGTATGAGCTATTCACACACACACAGTCCCGTCCTCTCCATCTGAGTACATGGACGAAATGAAGAGAGGCAAGATGGCCGCCGATTATATAGGAGCTGTGACATCACAGGGGTCAGTGAACACTGATAGGCTGCATCTCACATGTGATTCAGGGTCAGCCCGCCTACTTTCATTCCTGCCGCTGTCTCCCGCCCTCCCATAATCCCCTGCCCCATGTACTCACATGTGGATCCGCCATTTCAGGTCTCCAATAGCCTGGAGCGCTGTAAAATGAAGTTTAATGAAGCGATTCGCGTGATCGAATCGCGGCGATATTCGCATTAGTTGCAAATCAAATTTTTCATGAAATTCGTAACGAATTCGGATTCGTCAACTTCGATTCGCTCATCTTTAGCCTTGAACATTTTCCAGGCAGCATATAGGTAGCACCTGTGAGACCATACACCTATATTAGCCAACTCAGGTGGGGCTTGCAGCTTGCCTCCCTCCTCCCATTGTGAGCTTGGCCACGCTGGAGGGTACCTGGGAGTTGACCTAATGCTTCCGTAATTGCCCACTGGCCCCTGTTTTGCTTATCACGCACAGGTAGGCTTAGCGCTAGGTCCCGTGCCATTTGAGAAACCTTGGCGTTGGTGTGCGGGCTCTGGTATGTCCTTTATATAAGGATATACTGGCGATTGTCTCAATTTTAACATCAGTGTTGAGGGATTAGCCAATGTCACTGTATACATCTACCACAGTAGTGCACCCATATTCCTGTATTAAATCAGGTGTTTTGTCACATGACTCCATGCTTACCGAGTGAGTTCCACACAGGTGCAGTAGGATTAGCCGCACGCTAACAGCACCATGTTAATACACTGAACGTTATAAGTGTATGTCCCTCTCATTTATTATATTCATTGTTTGCATTTGGAAGATATTTATTATATTAATCAATCAACAAAAGAAGGATATTTTCAAGTATTTCATATGTATTTTTACAATCTTAACATGTGAATAGTAAATTCATATATAATCACATTAGTTTTTTGTATGATATACACAAATTTTTTAATGTTCATAAGAATTTTGTAATTTTATAATTTTTATATAATGAGGCGTCAGTCTCTCACATGTGCACTTGATTGTTGCAATCACTTATCTGGGCATAAAAAGCCCCATAATGCTGTGCATCACTTGTAATGGATTTGTTTATGTATGAGTATGTGTGTGTGTGTATATGTGTGTGTGTGTGTATATATATATATATATATATATATATATATATATATATATATATAGTACATGTATGCAGCACAAAATGGCCATTTGACAAAGCCCCATCCCCCATGCTCCTCTGCTCCTCACCCCCTCCATCGTGTAAGAAGATTCCCTGTCCTGGACAAAGGTTTTGGAGCCCGCCACTCTGCTGCACACCATATATGGTATGCCAGAGCTAAAAAAAACACCTCCCTAGAGAGGGTGGGAACTTATGTTAATTGCAATGGTGATATAAGCTTGGACATTTGACAATAAAGCTCAGAAGCAGAATTTTGAAGTACTTGAAAGTAACATGGCTCAGTTTGATTTACTTTGGTGTACACATTCTGATGATTTGGTCAGGAGTAAGATGGTTACAAGGTAACTGATAAAATCCATATCAGTTTTGGCGCCCAAACAGGGACCTGGGTTTAGGAACATAAGCCAGTCACACAAGATTACGGGCATCATGTTGGACCAAAAGAGATGGAACAGAAGGCAGTGGATCATCTCTGAGAGTACTGTAGGACACCTTCTTGTACCTAGCCACAGTGCCACTGTCTCCCCTTTTGGTTTATCTTGGTGCCTTAAGTCGACTGGCTGGTGACCAACTAGAGGCAGATAACTCCCCTTCATTAACCTAAAACCTGTCTTAAAGTAACTATCTATACTGCGTGTGAACCCTGTGTTACAATAAAAGGAAGAGTATGTAAATGAAGAACAAGGAAAGAAGGTGATCCAGCTCCCAGTCGGTAAAAAAATGAAGCTTTATTAGGACATGATAAAATCCAAGTAGTACAAAAAAAAAATGAAAATGAGATAAAACACCAGGGAAAACGCACCCTTTTTCCCTTGTGTTTTATCTCATTTTCATTTTTTGTACTACTTGGATTTTACCATGTCCTAATAAAGCTTCATTTTTTTAACCAACTGGGAGCCGGATTACCTTCTTTCCTTGTTCATTGCTGCACCTGGAGACACGGCTCCTGAGATTGATCTGGTTGCTTCCACGAGGAGAGCTGTGCTGGTGTTCATTTCGAACTGACATACTGGTGAGCTGATCTACAGTCTTTTTTTCTTTTTCTTTTCCTATGTAAATGAAGAACCTAGCATGTGAAGAGATGGATCCTCTATTATGTTACTGTCACGATGCCGGCTGGCAGGTAGTGGATCCTCTGTGCCAGAGAGGGATTGGCGTGGACCGTGCTAGTGGACCGGTTCTAAGTCACTACTGGTTTTCACCAGAGCCCGCCGCAAAGCGGGATGGTCTTGCTGCGACGGTAGTGACCAGGTCGTATCCACTAGCAACGGCTCAACCTCTCTGACTGCTGAAGATAGGCGTGGTACAAGGGAGTAGACAGAAGCAAGGTCGGACGTAGCAGAAGGTTGGGGGCAGGCGGCAAGGTTCGTAGTCAGGGGCAACGGCAGGAGGTCTGGAACACGGGCTAGGAACAAACAAGGGAACGCTTTCACTAGGCACAAGGGCAACAAGATCCGGCAAGGGAGTGCAGGGGAAGTGAGGTATAAGTAGGGAGTGCACAGGTGGAAACTAATTAAGCTAATTGGGAAGATTGGGCCAGGCACCAACATTGGTGCACTGGCCCTTTAAATTGCAGAGACCCGGCGCGCGCGCGCCGGGACAGGACCGACGGAGAGCGAGTCAGGTACGGGGACCGGGGTGCGCATCGCGAGCGGGCGCCACCCGCATCGCGAATCGCATCCCGGCTGGAGGCGGTACCGCAGCGCACCCGGTCAGTGGATCTGACCGGGGCGCTGCAGCAACGAGGATGAGGCGAGCGCTCCGGGGAGGAACGGGGACCCGGAGCGCTCGGCGTAACAGTACCCCCCCCCCTTGGGTCTCCCCCTCTTCTTGGGGCCAAAGAACCTGAGGAAAACAAACTCAATTTTTCCGTGATGAGGTCATGATGCACATTAGGAGGGGTTCTGTGCGGAAACGCACGAGACAGTCCAATCTTTCATTGTTAACACAATAGATGTAGAGGGGTCTGGCGAGACTGGTCACAGGGACGTAGAACTTGTTGATAAGAGAGGCCAAAAAAATTTTTCCTGCAGATCCGGAATCCAAGAAGACCATAGTAGAGAAGGAGAAGGTAGAGGCAGATATCCGCACAGGCACAGTAAGGCGTGGAGAAGCAGAGTTGACATCAAGAACTGTGTCACCTTTGTGCGGAGTCAGCGTACGTCTTTCCAGGCGGGGAGGACGGATAGGACAATCCTTCAGGAAGTGTTCGGTACCGGCATAGTACAGGCAAAGATTCTCCATGCGGCGTCGTGTCCTCTCTTGAGGTGTCAAGCGAGACCGGTCAACTTGCATAGCCTCCGCGGCGGGAAGCACAGGAACGGATTGCAGAGGACCAGAGGAGAGAGGAGCCGGGGAGAAAAAACGCCTCGTGCGAACAAAGTCCATATCCAGGCGGAGCTCCAGACGCCATCCGGAAGAACGCATGTCAATGCGAGTGGCAAGATGAATGAGTTCATGTAGGTCAGCAGGAGTCTCTCGTGCGGCCAGAACATCTTTAATGTTGCTGGATAGGCCTTTTTTAAAGGTCGCGCAGAGAACCTCACTATTCCAGGACAACTCGGAAGCAAGAGTACGGAACTGAATGGCGTACTCGCCAACGGAAGAAACACCCTGGGCCAGGTTCAGCAGGGCAGTCTCGGCAGAAGAAGCTCGGGAAGGCTCCTCGAAGACACCACGGACCTCAGCGAAGAAGGACTGGACTGTGGCTGTGGCAGGATCATTGCGGTCCCCATCAAATTTGTCCGGCAGGGACAAGCAGGGTTTAGGAGCGGCCGGTTGCTGCGGAGGAGTTGCAGGAGCCGGCGGAGGTGATGGTTGTTGCAGCTGTAGCTGTGACTGAAGTTGCTGTATCTGCGGCTGCAGCTGCTGTATCTGTGACTGAAGATGCAGTGTCACGGAGGTCAAGTATGCCAGCTGTTGATCTCGTTGGGCGATCTTTAGGGCTAGCTGGGCGACCAGTGTAGGATCTTCAGCGGGATCCATGGCCTTTCCAGAAAGGAGACCACGGCAGAGTCTAGAGTCCCCATCAAATTTGTCCGGCAGGGACAAGCAGGGGTTAGGAGCGGCCGGTTGCTGCGGAGGAGTTGCAGGAGCCGGCGGAGGAGATGGTTGTTGCAGCTGTAGCTGTGACTGAAGTTGTGACTGAAGCTGCTGTATCTGTGACTGAAGATGCAGTGTCACGGAGGTCAGCTGGTGATCTCGTTGGGCGATCTTTAGGGCTAGCTGGGCGACCAGTGTAGGATCTTCAGCGGGATCCATGGCCGGATCTACTGTCACGATGCCGGCTGGCAGGTAGTGGATCCTCTGTGCCAGAGAGGGATTGGCGTGGACCGTGCTAGTGGACCGGTTCTAAGTCACTACTGGTTTTCACCAGAGCCCGCCGCAAAGCGGGATGGTCTTGCTGCGACGGTAGTGACCAGGTCGTATCCACTAGCAACGGCTCAACCTCTCTGACTGCTGAAGATAGGCGTGGCACAAGGGAGTAGACAGAAGCAAGGTCGGACGTAGCAGAAGGTTGGGGGCAGGCGGCAAGGTTCGTAGTCAGGGGCAACGGCAGGAGGTCTGGAACACGGGCTAGGAACAAACAAGGGAACGCTTTCACTAGGCACAAGGGCAACAAGATCCGGCAAGGGAGTGCAGGGGAAGTGAGGTATAAGTAGGGAGTGCACAGGTGGAAACTAATTAAGCTAATTGGGAAGATTGGGCCAGGCACCAACATTGGTGCACTGGCCCTTTAAATTGCAGAGACCCGGCGCGCGCGCGCCCTAGGGAGCGGGGCCGCGCGCGCCGGGACAGGACCGACGGAGAGCGAGTCAGGTACGGGGACCGGGGTGCGCATCGCGAGCGGGCGCCACCCGCATCGCGAATCGCATCCCGGCTGGAGGCGGTACCGCAGCGCACCCGGTCAGTGGATCTGACCGGGGCGCTGCAGCAACGAGGATGAGGCGAGCGCTCCGGGGAGGAACGGGGACCCGGAGCGCTCGGCGTAACAGTTACTTCATGTCTGGTTCTGACCCCTCGTCTCTTCAATGACCCTGCTGACCACCTTTAGGATACTATACCTTTCTGATTTTCATAGCTGGTCCTGTGGTCTTGTGATGGTCCCGTTCAGCGCTTTCTCTTCTGCTGGAATTGCCTCGTGTATGTTGCCTGACATCTTCTCATTGACTATCGTGAAAGTCTTTGTTGTTACTTGTTTGTCGGTATGACCACAACCAACCAAGCTGCCTTGGGGGTCTTGTTCGATTCTGTGTTGTCTTTATTCATCAACTTTTACTCAAAAAAACTATTGGTACTTGCCCTCATCATCCCCTCCCTTGACTAATGTAACATCCTCCTCTGTGGTCTCCATTAGAGAGGTATTCTGGCCATAGATGTCACACCACACCCCCTTGTTATGTTACGCCACGCCCCCTCCATTCATGTCTATGGGAGGGGGTGTGACGGTCATCACCCCCCTCCCATAGACATGAATGGAGGGGGCATGTCATGACATCACAAGGGGGCGTGGTGTGATGTCACATCTCCAGTCCCGGAAACACAGTGGTTTTTAGACTGGAGCAGCGGAACGGGGATCGCGTGGGTCCCAGCGGTGGGCCCCCCGCAAACAGACATCTTATTCCATATCCTTTGAATAGGGGATAAAATGTCTTTGGTCGGAATACCCCTTTGAACACTCTTGCCGCGCCCCCCCCCCCAATCCATCCTCAACTCCGTTGCCCAAATGAATCACCTCTCCCCTCGCTTCCCCTCTGCCGATCCCATTGCTGCCTACCCTTTGGCCAATTAATTCAGTATAGACTTTATATATCTGTGACCTGATCTCCCTATACCGCCCCTCATGTAATCTCTGGTCCTCTCAAGACCTCTGCCGGTGATCTCTTCTTGTTTGCACCTCTCAGAGACTTTTCCTGTGCTTCCCTAAGAGTGGAACACCTTACCCAAACCAATCCAGATTTCACCACCAACCAGACCTTCAAGAGAAACCTGAAAACCCATCTTTTCAAGAAAGCCTACAACAACCCTGCTGCCCCCAGGGAATGACCCTTCTCTAACTTCTCATAGATGTCCAAGTGCCCCCCCCCCACACACACACTGTTTCCCTCCCTTCCCCTTGTAGATTAGTAGTTTATATTAGTAGTTTTTTTACTCTATGTCACATTCAGGGGTGGTGCAAGGATTTTTGCCACCCTAGGCAAAAACTAATTTTGATGCCCCTTGCACCCACCCATTGGCTCCAACCTTTTGCCCTATGTCAGGATTTGGAGGTGGCACTGCACTCCTCCAGCAGGGTGAAGAATGCAGATTATTATTGTACCGGGGGGAGGGCGTGTGCAGTTGCTTGCCGGGCAGGTGCTTTGGATGCTGGCTGGCTACTAACTTTCTTGCAGCGGGCAGAGCGGCGCCCCCATCAAGAGGACATTGTTATGCTGATTTATTCATGTACAATATACATCACACATGGGGTTCAAGGTTTATTGATTCAGGAGGAACACATAATAAAGAATGTCTCATCCGGCAGGTTTCTGGTTGTCCTAAGACTGAACCGATAAATTTTCAAATTCATTCATCGAACGACAACCTTCATAGCCTTCCTACTGACATCCAAAAAGCAATACATTATATCAGACAAGAAATACAAAACTGTACCTGATTGATTGAATGGACGAGTCAGAATTTATTTCCTATTTAGCCAGAAAAAAAATCTGCATTTCATTTTTAGTTAAACAGAAACATCGGGATAGAGAGATGATTCTTCAAACCCTCGAGGACATTAAAGATACAGAATGTTTTTTTTTTTTCTAACTAAACACATTTACACAGCAATAACTTTTTAACTTTGTATGAAAAGAGTTTTGTTTTTTGGCACTACTATGTTATAAAATTAAAGGGGTACTCCGCCCCTAGACATTTTATCCCCAATCCAAAGGATAGGGGATAAAATGTCTGATCGCGTGGGGTTCGGCCACTGGGGACCCCCGCAATCTTGGCTGCGGCACCCCAGACATCCGGGGCAAGGAGCGAACTTCACTCTGTGCCAGATAACTGGCGATGCGGGGTGGATGCTCGTGATCTCACGGCCAGGCCCCGCTCGCGACGTCATGGCCAAGCACCCTCAATGCAAGTCTATGGGAGTAGGCGAGGCAGCCATCACGTCCCCTCCCAGGGACTTGCATTGAGGGGGCATGGCCGTGACATCACAAGCAGGGCGTGGCCGTGACATCATGAGCCTCTGGTGCTGCACCCAAAGCTATAAACGAACGCCATGTACTCCACTGGCCAGAATTCGTAGTGAAATGCTCTGAATGCTGTTTTCACGATGCGGGGGTCGACCTCTCCCCTCGATGCAAGTCTATGGGAGGGGGCGTGACGGTCAGTGGAGTACCCCTTTTAAGGCAAGTTTTCTGGAAAAGCCGTCCTGTGTATGTAAGGGGTAACAATATTACTGCCCTTTATATGACATTGTATATGGTATTTCTCACTAGGATCCTTCTCTTTTACATCTGTATAGCACAACCTCAGAAGCCGTAGCAGCAGCATGTAGGACATTATAGAGCAGTTCTAAGCAGTCTAAGCTGTGAATTCAGCACTGGAAATTGTATAAAACTAAAACATTTAGCAGCTTCTCTGTGTGTTTCTATACTTCCATTTCTCTACAGCTCTTTTCTCCTCCTGTTTCCCTTTTATATAGACCTTCATAGGCAGCTGCTACTTGATCCCTCAGTGATAATTATTCTCTTCTTTCAAGATGGGCTTTTTGGAGCTGAATTTTGGAGTGAATGATGAGGGGAATATAGGAGGGTATAAGCTGCTAAGAGGTCTGATAATTTTTCTTTCTGATAAAGTATATCACACAATTTTTGTACTATTGTATTAAGTTTTTGTTTATTAATATGACTATGAGCATTTCAGTTGTATAGTGTATTTTTAATTCATTACTGTCAAACAGACTTGTCAAATGTTTTGATTGGTTAGGGTCTGGGTGTTCTGACACGCAACAATCACTAGATAAAAGCCAGGAGATTAGTGAGAGCGGAAGACCCCGCCTTCTTGTTCTGCCGGTCCCATTGCAGGATTGGGCTCCATACTCTTACTATACAATCCAATTCCTGAAGCTAGACAAGGTATCGGGCAGAGTAGGTAAGCACCCATCCTTTCTCTTCTCCTGGCTCTGCCTAGCAATTTGTGGGGGTCTGAACACCCAGACCCCTGATGATCAAATCTTTTGAGATGTCTGTGTGACAAAAGTGGTGTCCCGCCTTGGCTGGTGATAGGCTGAGCAGCAGTGTCATGTATTGAGCCCAGTCATTGGTCTTTTTCCTGGTACCGGGCCTATCACTGGCCGAGGTGGGACATTGCTGAGGCTGGCAATAAGATGATCAGCAGTTTACTATGTCAACCACAGGCAGAAGAAAGCACCTAAGGACTGAAGCAGCGAGCACCAAGGAAGAAGCTTAAAGGGGTACTTCACCTCTGGACATCTTATCCCCTATCCAAAGGATGAAATGTCTGATTGTGGGGGTCCCGCCACTGGGGACTCCCTGCCGCACCCGGCGTATGTTTAGAGCGTCAGGTGCAGCACCGGAGGCTCGTGATGTCACGGCCACGCCCCCTCAATGCAAGTCTATGGGAGGGGGCGTGATGACCCCTCCCATAGACTTGCATTTAGGGGACGTGGTCGTGATGTCACAAGGTGGGCATAACTGTGACATCACAAGCCTCCGCCCTGCATCGCCATTCATCTGGCACAGAGCAAAGTTTGCTCCGTGCACCGGATGTCTGGGGTGCTGTAGCCGAGATTGCGGGGGTCCCCAGCAGCGGGACCCCCGCAATAAGACAGCTTATCCTTTGGATAGGTGATTAGATGTCTAGGGGCGGAGTACCTCTTTTAAGGTAAGTCCAGATTGTTGTTTTATATGTTGGCAGCTCGGAAAAAAGTTCTAAGCTGGAATACCTCTAATATATTTTCACTTATTATTAGGGGAAAAGTGTGCAAAAAAAGGCATTTCTGGTAAAATTTATAATTTTTTTTATAAATAGTGTTAAAGTCGCTACAATATGTATATCTTTCATATCTGATTACGTTCATTGAATAACAGAAAATGTATCAGTAAAAATATTTTCCTTTAATTTTACACATGTGACTTTTTTTAATCATGACTTATTCCTGGTCCCACTTGGACAACTCAAATTAGGTAAATACATTAGAATACCTATTAATTTAGGGATTAAAACACTCTTTACTATAGCAGCTCTGAGGACTTTATTGGGCTTCCAGATGTCTTAAAGGGGTACTCCAGTGGAAAACTTTCTTTTTTTTTTAGCAACTGGTGCCAGAAAGTTAAACAGATTTGTAAATTAATTCTATTAACATTTTTTAATCCTTCCAGTACTTATTAGCTGCTGAATACTACAGCGGAAATTTTTTTCTTTTTGGAACACAGAGCTCTCTGCTGACATCACGAGCACAGTGCTCTCTGCTGACATCTCTGTCCATTTTAGGAACTGTCCAGAACAGCATATGTGTTACGCCGAGCGCTCCGGGTCCCCGCTCCTCCCCGGAGCGCTCACGGCGTCTCTCTCCCTGCAGCGCCCCGGTCAGTCCCGCTGACCGGGAGCGCTGCACTGACATGGCCGTCGGGGATGCGATTCGCACAGCGGGACGCGCCCGCTCGCGAATCGCATCCCAAGTCACTTACCCGTTCCGGTCCCCTGCTGTCATGTGCTGGCGCGCGCGGCTCCGCTCCCTAGGGCGCGCGCGCGCCAGCTCTCTGAGACTTAAAGGGCCAGTGCACCAATGATTGGTGCCTGGCCCAATTAGCTGATTAGTTTCCACCTGTGCACTCCCTACTTATACCTCACTTCCCCTGCACTCCCTTGCCGGATCTTGTTGCCCTTGTGCCAGAGAAAGCCTTTCCTTGAGTGTTCCTAGCCTGTGTTCCAGACCTCCTGCCGTTGCCCCTGACTACGAACCTTGCTGCCTGCCCTGACCTTCTGCTACGTCCAACCTTGCTCTTGCCTTATCCCTTGTACCATGCCTATCTCAGCAGTCAGAGAGGTTGAGCCGTTGCCGGTGGATACGACCTGGTTGCTACCGCCGCTGCAAGACTATCCCGCTTTGCGGCGGGCTCTGGTGAAAACCAGTAGCTACTTAGAACCGGTCCACGCCAAACCCTCTCTGACACAGAGGATCCACCTCCTGCCTGCCGAACCGTGACAGTAGATCCGGCCATGGATTCCGCTGAGGTGCCGCTGTCAAGTCTTGCCGACATTTCCACGGTGATTGCCCAGCAATCCCTAATGATCACCCAACGAAATCACCAGCTGGCATACTTGACCACCGTGACACAGCAACTTCAGTCACAGACACAGCAGCTGCAACAGCAACAACCATCTCCTCCGCCGGCTCCTGCAACTCCTCCGCAGCGACCGGCCGATCCTAACCCCTGCTTGTCCTTGCCGGACAAATTTGATGGGGACTCTAGACTCTGCCGTGGTCTCCTGCCTGGGAAGGCCCTGCCATGTGCCACACCGCTCGGAGCACCTCTCTCACAGTATCCTTTGCAATCCACCCCTGTGCCTCTCGCCGAGGAGGCTATGCAAGTGGATTGGTCTCGCCTGACCCCTGAAGAGAGGACTCGCCGCAGAAAGAAAGAAGATTTACTTCTATACTGCACTGTGCGTTACCGCACAGAACCCCTGCTCTTGAGCATGGAACTTCATCTCGAAAAAATTGAACTTTTTGTTTTGCCCAAATGCTCCTCTGAAGTCCTCCTCGGTCTGCCATGGCTCCAACGCCACTCCTCTACCCTTGTCTGGACCACCGGGGAGATCAAGAGCTGGGGTGCTTCTTGCCACAGAAAATGCCTCACGTCTGCTCCCAGTCCCGTCAGTCAAACCTCTGTGTCTCCTCCTTTACCTGGTCTTCCCAAGGCCTATCTGGACTATGCTGTGTCCCCTCCTTACAGCCCCCGTCCTGTTAACACTCTGCCCCGTGCCAAGCTTGACCCTCTTCCCTCCCTCCCTACCCCCACGCCTTCTTGTGTGCCCGCTGTTGATGTGGTTTCCCGGGGCTTCGCCACCATCTGGAAAAAGACTCTAAAATTCCTCATACTAGCCTCATCCCGGGTGAAGAAGCTTGCCGGAAAAAAGAGAAGAGCTCCTCCTGTTTTTGTGTGGCTCTCCGCCAAGTATATCCGCTTCCCTGTCCCCAGTTTTTATCTGGGACCACGTTACCTTGGACCCTTTGAAATTAAATGCCTAGAGGAAGCTACTCCGGTCTCCGGGTCCTCAGACGTCTTCCGGATTAAAGAATTTTCAGGTCCCAAAAAGAGGGGGAGACCCAAGGGGGGGGGGGGGTACTGTTACGCCGAGCGCTCCGGGTCCCCGCTCCTCCCCGGAGCGCTCACGGCGTCTCTCTCCCTGCAGCGCCCCGGTCAGTCCCGCTGACCGGGAGCGCTGCACTGACATGGCCGTCGGGGATGCGATTCGCACAGCGGGACGCGCCCGCTCGCGAATCGCATCCCAAGTCACTTACCCGTTCCGGTCCCCTGCTGTCATGTGCTGGCGCGCGCGGCTCCGCTCTCTAGGGCGTGCGCGTCCCAGCTCTCTAAGACTAAAAGGGCCAGTGCACCAATGATTGGTGCCTGGCCCAATTAGCTGATTAGTTTCCACCTGTGCACTCCCTACTTATACCTCACTTCCCCTGCACTCCCTTGCCGGATCTTGTTGCCCTTGTGCCAGAGAAAGCCTTTCCTTGTGTGTTCCTTGCCTGTGTTCCAGACCTCCTGCCGTTGCCCCTGACTACGATCCTTGCTGCCTGCCCTGACCTTCTGCTACGTCCGACCTTGCTCTTGCCTTATCCCTTGTACCATGCCTATCTCAGCAGTCAGAGAGGTTGAGCCGTTGCCGGTGGATACGACCTGGTTGCTACCGCCGCTGCAAGACTATCCCGCTTTGCGGCGGGCTCTGGTGAAAACCAGTAGCTACTTAGAACCGGTCCACTGACACGGTCCACGCCAAACCCTCTCTGACACAGAGGATCCACCTCCTGCCTGCCGAACCGTGACAATATGTTTGCTATGGGGATTTCCTTTTACTCTGGACAGTTCCTAAAATGGACAGATATGTCAGCAGAGAGCACTGTGGTCATGATGTCAGCAGACAGCTCTGTGTTTCAAACGGAAAATAGTTTCCACTGTAGTATTCAGCAGCTAATAAGTACTGGAAGGATTAAGATTTTTTAATAGAAGCAATTTACAAATCTGTTTAACTTTCTGGCACCAGTAGATTAAGAAAAAAGTTTTTCACTGGAGTACCCCTTTAATATATTTATTTTAAAGGGAGCAGGTAAAGGCACATGAAAAACCTTTTATTTATTTATTTATTTTTTGAAATGTTTTTGAAATTTTTCTTGTCACCTGTAATCAATATAACATCTTCTTTAACAGTTTCCCAAATCATGTGACATGGTTTAAAGGTGTACTCCACTGTTCCAGCGGTCGGAACATTTAGTTCCCTATGCTGGGTGCAGGCTGCGGGGGGTCATGACGTCACACCATGCCACAACAATGCAAGTCTATGGGAGGGGGCATGGCCCCCTCCCATAGACTTGCATTGAGGGGCTGTGGTGTGACATCACAAGGGGCGTGGTCGTGACTTAACTGCCCTTGCAGCTCACACCCAGTGTTGTGATCTAATTGTTCTGATTGCTGGGGCAGTGGAGTACCCCTTTAAGGGGTTATCCAGGAATAAAAAAAGTGAGGTAATTTCTTTAAAAAACAGCTCCACGTCTGTCCCCAGGTTGTCTGTGGCATTACAACTTGGCTCTATTAATTTCAATGGAACTGAGATGCAGGACCTCACCCAACCTGGAGACAGAGGGGGAGCGTTTAAAAAAAAAAGAAAAAGAAAAAGAAATTAGCTCTGTTTTTCATTTCCTGGATAACTCCTTTAATTTCAAAATTTTAAAATGTTGCTGTAATTTTTCTTTTTTAAATTGACGTCAGACAGACATGTCTAAAGTTTAGAACAGCCAGGGTCTGAGTGCTGAGACCCCCACGGATCTCTAAATACAGCTGTGAGAAGCTGCTGGGCTTGATCCTCCATAGACTTCCCCTGAAATCAGATGGAAAGCATCTTTCCTTCTTTTGGATTATTTTGAACCATAATTTGTAAAAAAATTTGGCCAATTTTCTGCCGTATTTATAATAATATTTTTGGGCAATATCTATTTTCATTAGTAATGTATTTAGGGTCATTTGCAGTCCAAAATACCTACTAAATTACCTGTCATAATAGGGATGCATCTTGGGCCATAGGTAACTAAGAAAGTGGCCAACACGTAATTTCACAGCCAGAAATGTAATATTCATTGAATTAGCAGCAATTTTATCATTGGTTAACAGAAAATCCGGTGAAAAAAATAAAACCCTTTTTTTTCCAATTTTTTTTGGCCTAAATTGGCAGTTTTAAGCTTATAAAATAGGCAATAAAACTGTGTGGGTACATGAATTATTATTATTTTTTTATATCTGGAACGCATCCTCATTGTTATATATTTTTAAAGAGTACCTGTCACCAAACTAAACTTTTAATATTTAAGTCAAACAGTTAGTTTGGTCTCCTTCTAGCTTGGTAGGAGACCAAACTCAGGAAGTGTAGGCGGGGCATGGCGAGGCACAGCTCTCGTAGGCTTCAGTGATGTCACACCTGATGGGGAACACCCACTCTCCTGCCGGGAGCTCACATAATGGCCCTCATTTACTATTGCAAATCCGACATGTTTTGTCGGGTTGTGCGCCAGATTCTGTCGCATTGCGCCAGAAATTCTGTCTGCGCCAGAATCTGTGCCACAAATTCTGTCTGCGGCAGAAAGTGTGCCAGAATTTGCGCCAAAATTGAAAAACCCTGACTAACTCTCCATTTTGCTGAGAAAACCCGAAAAAGGGGCGTGGTCGTCGTGAAAAGGGGGCGTGGTCTCCAAAAAGGGGCGCGTTCACGACATTTTCACAAAAACCCAACATATTTACTAAGGTTTCCACATAAAATGTGGTGGATTTGAGCTGAGGAAAACCCAACAAATCAGAACGGGTGCAAAAAAAGCAAAATGTAGGGAAAGTGGAAAATGTAGGGAAACCTTAATAAATACCGTGGGAAATAAATTGTAGGGGATTAAAACCCACAAAGAAACCTACACAACACTCTTAGTAAATGAGGGCCAATATGTGCAAGGGAAAAGGTATAAAACACAGCTTTCTAAAGCTTGGAAAAAGATTTTAAGGGCAGGAGGGGTGTTAGGAGCAGTTAGGGAATATAATCTGAGTTATTTTAGAAAATATGGTTTGATGACAGGTTCTCTTTAAACCAAATTCATATAAAATATAAAAATAAAGTTTTTACATATTTATAACATCATTTTTTCTTACTAATTATTAATTTATTTTATTTTTTATTCTTTTCTTTTCTTTTTTTTTTTTTTGGGGGGGGGGGGGGGGGTTGGGGGGATTATACCGATATATATTTCTCTATTTTGCAACTGTGCTGAAAAAAACTGAAATTAAAAAGAAAAAAAAAAAAAAAAAACAGGTGAAATGTTAAAACTCTAAATGTGGTAAGAAATAATCTTAATGCACATGAAAAGCTTTTTTTGTATTTTTGTTTTTTTTAACTTTTTTTTTTTTTTTAGATATGATTCCACATTTCCTCATTTTAGGTATAATGCTGCAACTCAATGCCTTAACCAGTTAACCGTAAACAACCTTTACATTATAATACTAAAAAGAATGACAAAATGTAATAAAAATGTTTTATTTTTTTAATGACTCCAAATTAGAAAGGATTATTTTACAATATTTTCATTATTTTTTTTATTTTTTTTCTCCATTTTTTGTGGATTTTAAAGTATAAAGTGCTGTTTAATGGTGAGAAAAACATCATGGAACATAACAGACAATTCCATAGAAGGGAACACAAGGAGCGGCATTATGTAACCAGCCGGCTGTAAGTCTCCTTGACTCGGCGCGGACGTCTCCTCCACACACAGAAGATTTTATCCTGAGCTTTCTACATTCCACTGCAAATAAAATTTGCTAAATATTTTCAACTTCAGTCTGAAAATTCTTTATTTTTACAACAAATCTGTATGCATATGACCCACAACATGGCCGCCTCACTCAACCACAGAATTGGAGATCCCTAAACTCAGGTTTGCAGCTATAGGTGGTGCCAAGGGAACAGTGGAACCCAAACACTCAATACACCCTAAAAGCTGACCAGCTGGTAAGACTCCACAACTTTGTCAGGGCTGGTCAACCATTTCATGTATATGGGGACCTCTTTACTCTCTCCCGATTGCAGATGCCAGGAAAAGATGGATCGGGCATGTTGGTTCTCATTGGCCTACCTGTCCGATCATTTAATTTTTCAGGAAGATAAGTCACCACCAGAGGGTTATGGCAGTGCTTTATCAGGTCTCCCCATTGGGAACCCATACACATTTTTCAGAGCTCAACATGCATGTATATATGGGGATCGGGAGAGATAGCGGTTGACTAAATGAGTGCTTGGCCAACAGCTATGTGTATGGCCAGCCTTGAAGACACTAGTATTATAAATGGCACATGTCATCTGGGGCCCTGTTTTTGCATTGGGACACAGAATATTTAAAGTGTACCTGTCAGATCCCCCCTAAAGTACCTCATCCTGATCATGTACACAATGTTTGTGTCTACAACCTATATTTCCCTCACAATTACCTTTATTTACTTGCCATCATTGCTCAGTGAGGTTTCTGTCCATGCAGAGGCATGGGGTGTGTCCCTCTCTTCTCCTCACTGTGATGACTCCTCCCCCTTCTTCCCACTGCTCTGACTCAGAGGGCCCTGGACCTGTCTGCAGCCCTGTCAATCACTCATGGTGTCCATGACATGTCCATGACCACTGAACACTGCAGGACTGGTATGTGTCCCAGGAGGCAGTGGCCATTTGCCTGACTGTCTTTTTCAGTATGAAATACAGAAAATTTTCTGGTGAAAGCAATTGCAAAACATATTGTTTTTGCATGCTTTATAACATATCAACATTTATTGTATCTGAACATTTAAGTGGCTTTCTGGTTTCAAAAAATGGATGGCCTCATAACATCATAACAGACAGGTTTCCAATGCTGATCAGTTGTTATTCAGCACCATGCACCACACAGCGTTCAGTACCAGAAGCAGTGTGCTGGTCATTGTGTAGTGGTGGCGCCAAGGGCAGCAGCTCAGCACCCATTGAAGACAATCAGAGCTGAGCTGCAATAACTCGTCCCCACAACTACACAATGCTTCTGGGCCATTTTACTAAATGTCGGGGGATCCAGGTGTCATTGAGCCATTGACAGCCTATCCTGCAGGGATACTACCTTGGAAAAAAAAAATTTACATCAACTGGTGCCAGAAAGGTAAACAGATTTTTAAATTATTTCTATTTAAACATCTTAATCCTTCCAGTACTTATCAACTGCTATATGCTCCACAGGAAGTTCTTTTCTTTTTGAATTTCTTTTCTGTCTGACCACATTGCTCTCTGCTGACACCTTTGTCCATTTTAGGAACTGTCCGGAGCAGAATAGGCTCGCTATGGGGATTTGCTCCTGCTCTGGACAGTTCCTGACATGGACAGAGGTCTCAGCAGAGAGCACTGTGGTCAGACAGAAAGGAAATTCAAAAAGAAAGAACCTCCTGTGGAGCATATAGCAGCTGATAAGTACTGGAAGGATTACGATTTTTAAATAGAAGTAATTTACAAATCTGTTTAACTTTATGGCACCAGTTGATTTAAAAAAAATATATATATTTTCCAGTGGAGTACCCCTTTAAGTCATGGTTCTGCCTAAAATACTTGGCGCGCATGGCAGAATTTCTGCCTCAAACTAAAGCCCATAGGCTTCTATAGGATTCTGCACTCGTATTCAAAATTCTGAATTTAGGAACTCTGTAAGTGGAAATTCCGAAGTGTGAATGGGAATGCGGAATCCCATAGAAGTCTATGGGCTTTAATTGGAGCCGGAATTCCGCAAGCAGAAATTTCGATGTGTGAATTGACCCTAAATTATCATGAGGGAATACGTCAAAAATTTGCTTTGGAGTCCACAGCCATCTAGAAGTGGACTCCAAAGTATGTTGGCTGTTGTTTTGATTTAGCTATGGATCAATGTCAATCTCCATGAAATTACAATAAAGGGTTACTCCGCTACCCAGCATCTGGACCATTGAGTTCCTAATGGTGTGTGCGGGCTTCCGTGTTCACACCCGCCCCTTCGTGACATCACGCCCCGTCATGTGACGTCACATCCCGCCCCCCTCAATGCAAGTCTATGGGAGGGGGCGTGATGGCTGTCATGCCCCCTCCCATAGACTTGCATTGAGAGGGGCAGGATGTAACAGGGCGTGATGTCACAAGGGGGTGGGCGTGAACACGGAAGCCTGCACACACCATTAGGAATTCAATGTTCCGGACGCTGGGGAGGAGAGTAACCCTTTAATCTTATCTCGATACAAAGAGAAAGTAGAGCCCTAAAGGCTATAGAATTACTGGATAGAGAAACTTATCCGCAAAGGGTCTTGTTCCTAATCTGTAATGGGGTTCAAAGGTGGATTTTCTTGGGGTTTTTACGGCAGATTTCAATACTAGCAATTATCTCCCTATAGCAGAAATCAATATTCTGAGAATAGGAAAATATTGTATCTACAGCATGCAAAGGGCATTCTGGTGACATGCCCTGCCATCTCCTGCTCTACTACCACATTCCATGGTCCATCATTCTATGGTCCATCATTCGTGACACCTACAGGAGTCTTCTCCGCCAACAACACTTGTGTCCTATCCACAGGGGAAAAGTCTATGGCTGCTAGGGTTCTGATGGCTGGGACCGCATGCAAGCTCAAGAAAGGTGTCCAGACCGAGTCTCCTATCGGAATGGAGTGGTGTCCTTCAACCCGTTATCTTTGGACCTGCTGGAGATAGTTGGGTGATGTTTTTGGCAATCGACAACATTCCTGTGTGCAGGTGAGTGATGTTTTTACTGTGGGAGACACTTTACCCTTAGTCTTGAGATCACTTGGGGTTGCAGTGGTTGGAGCCCCCTATGTTCCTGCCCTTATCCCCTGGGTTATTGGGAAGTGTTGTTAAAGGGGTACTCAGCCCCTAGACATCTTATCTGCTATCCAAAGGATAGGGGATAAGATGTCTAATCCTGGGGGTCCCGCTGCTGTTGACCCCCATGATCTCCCTGCTGCACCCAGCGTTCATTTAGAGCGTCGGGTGCAGCACTGGAGGCTCGTGATGTCACAGTCACACCCCCTCAATGCAAGTCTATGGGAGGGGACGTGACCACCCCCTTTCACTACTTACCCGGGTTCCAAGCATTTCAGAGTAAATCATAATGTTTCGGGACCTCATTCCTGCATTTTCAGCAGCATAAAACAGGTGACAGGTTCCCCATAAATATTATTTGTTCTTTTCATTTCCGATCCACTACACCTCACCTTCTTAACCATGTGCCATGCCTCATCTTGATTTCTTATATTATACAAATTATCTGAATCATGTTAAACCCCCAACTTATTTTTGAAGAGGACATCACAGTGATGACATGGCATGCGCCCCTCCCATAGACATGAATGGAGGGGGCGTGGCATGGTGTGACGTCACGGCCTCCAGCTCTGAGCATTCTGAATAAAATGTTTGCAATATTAAAAAAAAATTTCTGTTCTTTTTGTATCCCCCCCCCAAAAAAAAAAAATCCAAAAACTTTAGCGTCCCAATCGATCTGCAGACGAAGGTCCTAACCTTTACGTACCTGCACCATATAGATAAGAACATGTTGTAAATCTCATACATCAAACAGTCCTACGTGTCCCTTTTTTCCCTGTATTCTTCAAAAATCCAAAAATAATCAAACTTCTATGTAAGCAAAATAGCCCAAGTTTTTCATTTCAGAATTTTACTGTACAGTTTGTAGCAAAAATTATCATTATTTTTTTTTTTTTTTTTACTTTTCCAACATAAATGTTATATTCTAAAACTCCAAGTAGGAAACATGACCATACAAGAAAATACACAGCCGGCTCACAATATAGCTCTCTTTTCTTTTCTTAATTTTTATTTTTTTTTCATTTGTGATATACACTGCTCAAAAAAATAAAGTGAACCCTAAGATAAAACATCCTAGATCTGAATGAACTAATCGTATGAAATACTTTCCTCTTTACATAGTTGAATGCGCTGACAACAAAATCACACAAAAATTATCAATGGAAATCAAATGTATCAACCCCTGGAGGTCTGGATATGGGGTCACACTCAAAATCACAGAGGAAAACCCCACTACAGGCCGATCCAACTTTATGTAATGTCCTTAATACAAGTCCCAATGAGGCTCAGTAGTGTGTGTGGCCTCCACGTGCCCGTATGACCTCCCTACAACGCCTGGGCATGCTCCTGATGAGGGAGAGGATGGTCTCCTGAGGGATGTCCTCCCAGACCTGGACTAAAGCATCCGCCAACTCCTGGACAGTCTGTGGTGGATGGAGCGAGACGTCCCAGATGTGCTCAATCGGATTCAGGGGAACGGGCGGCCAGTCCATAGCATCAATGCCTTCCTCTTGTAGGAACTGCTGACACACTCCAGCCACATGAGGTCTAGCATTGTCTTGTATTAGGAGGAACCCAGGGCCAACCACACCAGCATATGGTCTCACAAGGGGTCTGAGGATCTCATCTCGGTACCTAATGGAAGTCTGGCTACCTCTGGCAAGCACATGGAGGGCTGTGCGGCTCCCCAAAGAAATGCCACCCCACACCATTACTGACCCACCGCCAAAAGGTCATTCTGGAGGATGTTGCAGGCAGCAGAACGTTCTCCGCGGCGTCTCCAGACTCTGTCACATCAGTCACATGTGCTCAGTGTGAACCTGCTTTCATTTGTGAAGAGCACAGGACGCCAGTGACGAATTTGCTAATCTTGGTGTTCTCTGGCAAATGCCAAACGTCCTGCACGGTGTTGGGCTGTAAGCACAACCCCCACCTGTGGACGTCGGGCCCTCATACCACCCTCATGGAGTCTGTTTCTGACCGTTTGAGTGGACACATGCACATTTGTGGCCTGCTGGAGGTCATTTTGCAGGGCTCTATCAATGCTCCTCCTGCTCCTTTTTGCACAAAGGCGGAGGTAGCGGTCCTGCTGCTGGGTTGTTGCCCTCCTACGGCCACCCCCACATCTCCTGGTAGCACCTCCATGCTCTGGACACTACGCTGACAGACACAGCAGACCTTCTTGCCACAGCTCGCATTGATGTGCCATCCTGGATGAGCTGCACTACCTGAGCCACTTGTGTGGGTTGTAGATTCCGTCTCATGCTACCACTAGAGTGAAAGCACCGCCAGCATTCAAAAGTGACCAAAACATCAGATAGGAAGCATAGGAACTGAGAAGTGGTCTGTGATCACCACCTGCAGAACCAGTGTGATTGACTTGGCGTTACATTGTGTTACATTATTTTTTTGAGCAGTGTATTAAAAAAAATAAAAATAACATTTTACATTATATTCACCTTGTTAGTTTTTTTTTTTTTTTTTGTTTCCTGTACAAAAATGCTGAAGAATGCCAACGACCAGAGAAATCGTAGAAACAAAATGAAAACAGAGCTAACCGAGTCCATGATGGCGGAAAGTACTTTTTTTTTTTTTTTTCTCCCTTTCGGAAAGTCATTAATGTGAATGGTGGTGGACGACTGGTAAAATCCGTATTAGTCCTTCGTAAAACATCCGTACTCTCCAGGTATTTTTTAACTAGGAAGTGCAAGCCGTCAATGAAATCCTGCTACTCCCGGACGATACGCTCGACTGCGTTGCTGACATCTGGAATGACAATTTTTATCTTGTCATATCTTATTAAATTTTGAGCACTATATATTTTCTTATCCAGCACCCTCAGGGGAATGACAAGACTTCACTCACTGTTTAATGGATGGACAGGTCTGCGCATCTTCAGCTGTTGCTAAACTACCTCTACGGCAGCCGCCATATTTCATACAATTAGGTCTCCAGAGCCGACAAAGGAATAATGTATGGGTTGTCTTTCTGAGTAAAGGGGTACTCCGGTGGAAAACAATTTTTTTTTTTATCAACTGGCGCCAGAAAGTTAAACAAATTTGTAAATTACTTCTATTTAAAAATATTCATCCTTCCATAACTTATCAGCTGCTGTATGCTCGGCAGGAAGTTGTGTAGTTCTTTCCAGTCTGACCACAGTGCTCTCTGCTGACACCTCTGTCCGTGTCAGGAACTGTCCAGAGCAGGAGAGGTTCGCTATGGGGATTTGCTCCTACTCTGGACAGAGGTGTCAGCAGAGAGCACTGTGGTCAGACTAGAAAGAACTACACAACTTCCTGTGGAGGATACAGTAGCTGATAAGTACGGGAAGGGTCATTTACAAATCTGTTTAACTTTCTGGCACCAGTAAATTAAAAAGAAAAAAAAAATATTTTTCCACTGGAGTTCCCCTTTAAAGAAGCACTCCATTTTTTTCTTTTTTGCCCAAATCATGCAAAATCAGCATCACTTGTTCTATAGCACAACCTGTTTTATTACAGCACAGCTGCATCCATCATGCAGATCATTACTGTAACTGGGTCATGTGATCACCAGTCTGATCCACAAAAGATCACAGTGTTTAATGTGTCAGATAAAGTGGACAAAGCCCTGAAACAGCTGACATAATTACCTATCAGATTCCTTCTGGCAGCTCCTAGACCCCTTCTCTCCAGCTGTATCTGTATACTGCTGCTGCTATCTCTGTGGGATCAGGTTATATAGTAGTTATACATGTTTCCTCCAGCTCTATCTGTATACTGCTGCTATTTCTATGGGATCAGGATATATAGTAGTTATACATCTCCACTCCAGCTCTATCTGTATACTGCTGCTATCTTCATGGGATAAGGATATATAGTAGTTATACACCTCCCCTCCAGCTCTATCTGTATACTGCTGCTATCTCTATGGGATCAGGATATATAGTAGTTATACACCTCCACTCCAGCTCTATCTGTATACTGCTGCTATCTTCATGGGATCAGGATATATAGTAGTTATACACCTCCCCTCCAGCTCTATCTGTATACTGCTGCTGCTATCTCTATGGGGTCAGGAAATGTTGTAGATATACACCTCCCTCCAGCTCTGTCTGTATACTGCTGCTATCTCTATGGGGTCAGGAAATATAGTAGTTGTATACCTCCCTCCAGCTCTGTCTGTATACTGCTGCTACCTCTATGGGGTTATAACATAGTAGTTATGCACCTTTCCTCATGCTGTGTTCATACATGGTATTTCTTGCTTTTTCTCTTTTTGCTGGGATTTTCCCAAAATTGTGGCAAAAATAGTGCTTTTTTACCTCAATTGTGAAAATTAGGGTAAATTTGTCATTTTAACAGGGATTTTGGAAAATCAGGGTAAAAACAACTGGAATGCAAAAAGAATGTGTGAAAAATGCAGTAAAGACTTCATATATTTATAAAATATCTTAATCGTGATTATAGGTAAAAATCAGGGAGTGCTTCTTTAAGTTTTTTATTTTTTATTTTTGAATGTAATGTGTTACATTTATCGACTCTTGAGCCATGATTAGAAGTAAGCGAAACCCATTCGGCGCAAATCATATTCATATTTGGAGATTTTGCTGAAAATTTTAATTTGTTAGAATTTGAATTTTGGTTATTGATTTCCTATTCATCTCTTCCCTGCTCCTGTACATTGAGTGGTCTGGAGGTAAGTGTTAAAGGGGTACTCTACCCCTAGACATCTTATCCCCTATCCAAAGGATCCAAAGGATAGGGGATAAGCTGCTGGGACCCCGCAATCTCCCTGCAGCACCTGGTATTTGTTCAGAAAGTTGGGTGTGGTGCCGGAGGCTCTTGACGCTACAGCCATGCCCCCTCGTGATGTCACAGTGACGCCCCCTCAATGTAAGTCTATGGTAGGGGGCGTGGTGGTCGTAGGCTTGTGTCATCACGTTCATGCCCTGCTCGTGACGTCATGACCGCGTCCCCTCAATGCAAGTTTATGGGAGGGGGCGTGGTGGTCACCACGCCCCCTCCCATAAACTTGCATTGAGGGGACGCGGCCATGACATCACGAGCGGGGCATGAACGTGATGTCACCAGCCTCTGACCCGAATCGCCAGTCATCCAGCACGGAGTGAAGTTTGCTCCGTGCACCGGATGATTGAGGTGCTGCAGCATAGATCGTGGGGGGTCCCAGTGGTGGGACCCCCGCAATCAGACATCTTATCTCCTATCCTTTGGATAGGGGATAAGATGTCTAGGGGCGGAGTAACCCTTTAATGCTGTATGCATTACAGCTTCCCCTTACCACACTGGGCCGGGCCCACAGTGCACTGCACAGGAGCAGGGACTCTTGTCTTGACAGGAGTCCCTGCAACTGTAATACTTTGCCTTGGTAATTGTGGAACAATCGGAGCAATATAAAGTCTGACTCTGGATCCAAATCTGGAATCTCACATGATTTGCTGTTAATAAGTAATAGTTTTAGGTAGATCAACAACAGCTGAAGTTTCTATAGTACAACCTCATTCCCTCCCCCCCATAAAATAATAACACTCGGATAATGCAAAAAAAATAAAAAAAATTCCCGACTGTATTAGACCTTCCCAACAAATTCACAAACTAAACTTTATTTTTTTTTTAATTTTCCATTCTCTTTTAATTTCCAAAATCTAATCATTCCCAGTTTACCATATAAATTTAGATTTCTCTTAAAAAACCTAAGACACAGAAACGCTGATGAAAAGTAAAAATATCTGTAAATGATCTAAATAAATTTTTTTTTTTGTCTGAAAATAGATTTGGATGTTTTCCCTTTATTAGGATTCGAATGACTATAGAAAATAATACAAAGATAATAACAAATAAATAAAGCAACAAGTTAAATGAAAGAAAGAAAGAAAATAAAGACATTAAAAAGGAAAATAGGAGAACAAAAATCTGAGGTGACCACGTATGGTGATGTTTTTGGATGGTCGGTGGCTTCATCGTCACTTCCCCAACGCCTCTGTGGATCTTCGTTTTAGGATTGTACTTATAGGTAGGAATGATAATTCCTTGGTCGGCCGTCTGTTTCTTGGCTTTCTATGGTAAGGAGCACTTAGATTATAACTGGTGCTTCTTCTGAACAGTCCACCACTGCCGGGGCTAAACACAACTCTCTCCACTTGGTGGTGTGGTAACTCCTGCCGTGGGTTTTGGTGTTACCCACCTCTGATTCCGGAGACCTACTCAATTCTTAAGGTGTTTTCTTTGATACTACACTTGCCGTAGGAAGCAGCAAGCTTGCCATTAAAGGAGAAGAACCATATTTACACGGTGCTTTCCATTACCCATTCTGAGCTGTCGTAGGTGCTTCTAGTTGTGTTCCCTGTAAGTTCGCTATCATCGTATTGTAAAAGCATCCCATTAACTGAGAGGCTTCTCCTAGTCCATATGTTTGGGATCTTTCTCGGGTAACTACAACACTGAGTTGCGGCAAAGTCCCCCATGTCAAAAGAATGACTACGTCTTGCTTTCCCCTCCAGAGGTAACATAAGGAGACTACGGACTTTAGACTCTTGGGCGCCCAGCAAAGGCTCTTTGTCTGACAGGTGGACTGTGGTAGAAGTCCTGGAGTCTACAGTGTCCTCTTTTTTTTGACACCTCAACTCCAGGGAGGCAAACGCTCCCATAAGTCTATCAATGTTATGCTTAGACCTGGAGACGGGTCTCCATTTATTGGACAGAGTGCTTTGGTTACTCTGTAAACTATAGTCATCCCCCTCCGGACTATTCACCGAACTAGAAGAGGAGGAGACACTACTGTGCACCGAGCCACAATTGAATTCCATTAGTTCATTCCTCACCACCACTTTAGGGTTGGCTTGTGGTGGCAAGCCATTCTGCACTGAGTTTCCTCCATTAGTTTGGGAATAGACATTGCTGACATTGGCCATCTTGCCCTGGGAATTGTTGCAAATTTTATATCTTACCATTAAGATAACAATGAAGACCAGCAATGTAGCAACTATGATTCCGCCAATAACTAGAATCATTGTTCCCCCTAAGAACTGGCTGTGCATGGACTGGCACTGCTGATAGTCCTCTTGGGTGAAGAACTGAGCACATCCCACAATGTTGGTGGCTGTGAGGGTTGTCGCGGTGTCATCCCAAATGGCCAAGACACACAGATCGTACGCCGTCCCCGACACCAGGTTATTCACCACAAATGCCTTATTTGAAGCGGGGATCATCCTTAAATAGAAAAAAATAAAAAATAACAAAAACATTTGTTACATTCTGTCCTAGAAACAGCATATGTAAAGTCAAATATCAGAGTCAAGAGAAAAACAACATTATTTATGGAATATATAATTAAATGGGCACTGTCATTAAAACTTATTTTATCTATATCACTCCTGTAAAAAAATGACGTTTTATTAGTTTTCTGTGGCCTTATACATCCAACCACTAGGGGTCTCCCTTCATGTCTAGACAGGTCTCCTCATACGCACAGACTTTGGTCTCCTGCTAGCCTGGCATGAGACTAAAGTCAGGAATTGTGGTCTGGACATCGGCTATGCATGGCTCTCGTTCTCTGCTTGTATATGAAACAGACAAGAGCGAGGGCTGCGCACAGCTGCTGCGCCTTATTTGCATGTCCCCACCTCCAAACATGCTGAATTGGCTGGCAGGAGGGCACGGTCGGATTTTGATTAATGAATGAATTAATTAATTTTCCCCATTGGTTCTTTCAGATAATAAATCATTCATTCATTGGTTCTGAATTTATTTAGCACATTTGTCTACTGATTCCTTCTGTCCTTCATTTATTCCTTATATATCGTTGCCCGGTTTTTCCTTCCTCAGGAGGAAGCTTTTGACTTCAAATCCCATCCCCATATATTGTTGTCATATCCCAACTCCATATCCCATCCTCATATCCCGTCCTCATGCCCCGACCTCCTATCCTGAGCTCCTATCCCGACCTCCTATTCCGTCCTCCTATCCCGACCTCCTATCCTGTCCTCCTATCCCATCCTATCTTGACCTCCTATCCCGACCTCCTATCGTGACTTCCTATCCCGTCCTCCTATCCCATCCTCCTATCTCGGCCTCCTATACCGTCCTCCGATCCTGTCCTCCTATCCCAACCCCCTATCCCATCCTCCTATCTCCATCTCTTATCCCGACCTCCTATCCAGACCTCCTATCTCAACCTCCTATCCCGTCCTCCTATCTCCACCTCCTATCCTGACCTCCTATCCTGACCTCCTATCCCGACCTCCTATCACAACCTCCTATCACGACCTCCTATCCCGTCCTCCTATCCCATCCTCCTATCTCGACCTCCTATCCCAACCTATCTCGACCTCCTATCCCGTCCTTCTATCCTGTCCTCCTATCTTGACCTTCTATCCCGACCTCCTATCTCGACCTCCTATCCTGTCCTTCTATCCCGTCCTCCTATCTCGACCTCCTATCCCGACCTCCTATCTTGACCTCCTATCCCGTCCTCCTATCCCGACCTCCTATCCCGACCTCCTATCCCAACCTCTTATCTCGACCCCCTATCTCCACCTCTTATCCCGACCTCCTATCTCAACCTCCTATCCCGTCCTCCTATCTCGACCTCCTATCCTGGCCTCCTATCCTGACCTCCTATCCCGACCTCCTATCCCAACCTCTTATCTCGACCCCCTATCTCCACCTCTTATCCCGACCTCTTATCTCAACCTCCTATCCTGACCTCCTATCTCGACCTCCTATCCCGACCTCCTATCAAGACCTCCTATCCCGTCCTCCTATCCTGACCTCCTATCCCATCCTCCTATCCCGTCCTCATATCCCATCCTCATATCCCGACCTCTTATCTCGACCTCCCATCCTGTCCTCCTATCCCGTCCTCCTTTCCCGTCCTCATATATCGACCTCGTATCCCGACCTCCTATCCCATCCTCCTATCCCGACCTCATATCCCGACCTCCTATCCCGACCTGTAATATGTGTACCAGCCGTATGGAAGTTATGTGAGAACATACATTTCCCATTGATTTGCATGGGACTTTAAACAAAAACCCTGACACTCACAAATGGGGTAGTTAAGGGTTAAATTAACTATCCTATTTTTTAAGTGGACATATAAGTAACATGTGACCAAGTATTATGGAAATATTTCCAGCTGTTTGGAAGTTATGCAGTAACATATATTTCCCATAGACTTGTATGGGACTTTAAACACAAACCCCGCCCCTGGCAAATAGGGGTGAGTAAGGGTTAAATCACCTATCCTATGTTTGTTGTTGACATATAAGTAACATGTGGCCAAGTTTCATGTTAATATCTTTAGCCGTTTGGAAGATTTTGTGGAACATACACATATATATATATATACATATATACACACACACACACACATTACATACACACATATAATATGTATACACACACATATACACACGTTGAGTTTTATATATATATATTACTTTTCATTTTTCCTTCATTTAGTGAAGTTTCATTCATTTGCTTGTTTGTACTTTTTGTTAATCCCTTATTTATTCGTATTTTAGTTCCTTTGATGGTTCTTTCTTTTTCTTTTTATGTATTTTTGTTTTTATTTATGCATTCTATGGTTCTTCCATTCATGGCAATTATTTCATTCATTTATATGTAGTTCCATTCATTCATTACCTCATTCCTTTGTTGATTTTTCTTCTATTCCTTCGTTAATTTTTTGGCTGTTTTTTTAAATCTTTGTTTTACTTATTCCTTCATTTTATGGTTTGATGTATAATTACCCATTTTAGGCTTTGTACACATTATTTTGGTCGGTATTTTTTAGCCAAAACCAGGAGAAGGTCCAAAACACCAAAAAAGTTGCAAAACTTTCCAATATAGTTTTCTTTGTCTCAGTTAACCCATTAACGACGCAGGACGTAAATATATATATTTACGTCCTGCGCCGGCTCCCGCGATATGAAGCGGGGTCGCGCTGCGATCCCGCATCACATCGCGTCGATCCCGGCACTCATCAACGGCCGGGACCCGTGGCTAATACCACACATCGCCGATCGCGGCAATGTGCGGTATTAACCCTTTAGAAGCGGCGGTCAAAGCTGACCGCCGCTTCTTAAGCGAAAGTGAAAGTATCCCGGCTCAGTCGGGCTGTTCGGGACCGCCGCAGTGAAACCGCGGCGTCCCGAACAGCTTACAGGACACCGGGAGGGCCCTTACCTGCCTCCTCGGTGTCCAATCGATGAATGACTGCTCCGTGCCTTAGATCCAGGCAGGAGCAGTCAAGAGCCGATAACACTGATCACAGGCGTGTTAATACACGCCAGTGATCAGCATTAGAGATCAGTGTGTGCAGTGTTATAGATCCCTATGGGATAACAATGATCAGTGTGTGCAGTGTTATAGGTCCCTATGGGATAACAATGATCAGTATAAGAGATCAGTGTGTGCAGTGTTATAGGTCCCTATGGGATAACAATGATCAGTGTAAGATATCAGTGTGTGCAGTGTGATAGGTCCCTATGGGATAACAATGATCAGTGTGTGCAGTGTTATATGTCCCTATGGGATAACAATGATCAGTGTGTGCAGTGTTATATGTCCCTATGGGATAACAATGATCAGTATAAGAGATCAGTGTGTGCAGTGTTATAGTCTCCTATGGGATAACAATGATCAGTATAAGAGATCAGTGTGTGCAGTGTTATAGGTCCCTATGGGAGCTATAACACTGCAAAAAAAAGTAAAAAAAAAAGTGTTGAAGGTCATTTAACCCCTTCCCTAATAAAAGTTTGGATCACCCCCTTTTCCCATAAAAAAATAAAACAGTGTAAATAAAAATAAAAATAAACATATGTGGTATCGCCGCGTGCATAAATGTCTGAACTATAAAAATATATTGTTAATTAAACCGCACGGTCAATGGCGTACGCGCAAAAAAATTCCAAAGTCCTAAAAAGCGTATTTTGGTCACTTTTTATACCATTAAAAAATGAATAAAAAGTGATCAAAAAGTCTGATCAAAACAAAAATCATACCGATAAAAACTTCAGATCACGGCACAAAAAATGAGTCCTCATACCGCCCTGTACGTGGAAAAATAAAGTTATAGGGGTCAGAAGATGACATTTTTAAACGTATTAATTTTCCTGCATGTAGTTATGATTTTTTCCAGAAGTGCGAAAAAATCAAACCTATATAAGTAGGGGATCATTTTAACTGTATGGACCTACAGAATAATGATAAGGTGTAATTTTTACCGAAATATGCACTGTGTAGAAACGGAAGCCCCCAAAAATTACAAAATGGCGTTTTTTCTTCTATTTTGTCGCACAATGATTTTTTTTTCCGTTTCGCCGTGAATTTTTGGGCAAAATGACTAATGTCACTGAAAAGTAGAATTGGTGACGCAAAAAATAAGCCATAATATGGATTTTTAGGTGGAAAATTGAAAGGGTTATGATTTTTAAAAGATAAGGAGGAAAAAACGAAAGTGCAAAAACTGAAAAACCCTGAGTCCCTAAGGGGTTAATTGTCTGGTTTTGGCTAAAAAAAATACTTCATTCATTAATTCATTCATTCAGTGGTGTTTCTTTCATGCATTAATTTATTTATTCGTTCATTCAGTAAATCCTTTTTTCACCATTGGTTCTTTAAGATAATTCCTTTATTCCTTCATTCACCCTTCATTTATTAAATTGTTTGTTATTTTGTTCGTTTGAGGATTTTTTTCTGTTCATTCATTCAGTGGGGTTTCTTTCACCCATTAATTATTTATTCGTTCATTCATTCATTCAGTGGGGTTTCTTTCATCCATTAATTATTTATTCGTTCATTCATTCATTCAGTGGGGTTTCTTTCATCCATTAATTATTTATTCGTTCATTCATTCATTCAGTGGTGTTTCTTTCATCCATTAATTATTTATTCTTTCATTCATTCATTCAGTGGGGTTTCTTTCATCCATTAATTATTTATTCGTTCATTCATTCATTCAGTGGGGTTTCTTTCATCCATTAATTATTTATTCGTTCATTCATTCATTCATTCAGTGGTGTTTATTTCATCCATTAATTATTCGTTCATTCATTCATTCAGTGGTGTTTCTTTCATCCATTAATTATTTATTCATTCTTTCAGTCAATCCTTTTTCACCATTGGTTCATTTATTCCTTCATTCACCCTTCATTTATTAAATTGTTTATTTTCTTCCTTTGAGGATTTTTCTGTTCATTCATTCATTGCTTTTTTTTTCATCATTAAAATTAATTTTAAATAAGAGAATAACATTACAATATTTGTGATATTTCTCATGTACTTATTTTACATTACATATTTGTGATTTAACAAACAAAAAACAAACAAAAAAAATAAAATAAAATAAACAAAAAAAAAAAAAAGCCCATGAATTATCTCAGGATAGGGCGATGCTCCGATCTAACATTAAAGGGGTATTCCTGGAAAAAATGTTTTTTTTTTTTTTTTTTTAAGATCAACTGGCTCCAGAAAGTTAACCCCTTAAGGACGCAGGACGTAAATATACGTCCTGGTGAGGTGGTACTTAACGTCCTAAGCATAACCGCGGGCATCGGAGCGATGCCCGTGTCATGCGCGTCTGATCCCGGCTGCTGATCGCAGCCAGGGACCCGCCGGCAATGGCCGACGCCCGCAATCTCGCGGGCGTCCGCCATTAACCCCTCAGGTGCCGGGATCAATACAGATCCCGGCATCTGCGGCAGTTCGCGATTTAAATGAACGATCGGATCGCCCGCAGCGCTGCTGCGGGGATCCGATCATTCATAACGCCGCACGGAGGTCCCCTCTCCTTCCTCCGTGCGGCTCCCGGCGTCTCCTGCTCTGGTCTGTGATCGAGCAGACCAGAGCAGGAGATGACCGATAATACTGATCGGTTCTATGTCCTATACATAGAACAGATCAGTATTAGCAATCATGGTATTGCTAAGAATAGTCCCCTATGGGGACTATTCAAGTGTAAAAAAAAATGTAAAAAAATGTAAAAGTAAAAGTAAAAAAAAAGTGAAAAATCCCCTCCCCCAATAAAAAAGTAAAACGTCCGTTTTTTCCTATTTTACCCCCAAAAAGCGTAAAAAACATTTTTTATAGACATATTTGGTATCGCCGCGTGCGTAAATGTCCGAACTATTAAAATAAAATGTTAATGATCCCGTACGGTGAACGGCGTGAATGAAAAAAAAAAAAAAAAAGTCAAAAATTCCTACTTTTTTTAATACATTTTATTTAAAAAAAATATATAAAAAATGTATTAAAAGTTTTTTATATGCAAATGTGGTATCAAAAAAACGTACAGATCATGGCGCAAAAAATTAGCCCCCATACCGCCACTTATACGGAAAAATAAAAAAGTTAGAGGTCATCAAAATAAAGGGATTATAAACGTACTAATTTGGTTAAAAAGTTTGTGATTTTTTTAAGCGCAACAATAATATAAAAGTATATAATAATGGGTATCATTTTAATCGTATTGACCCTCAGAATAAAGAACACATGTCATTTTTACCGTAAATTGTACGGCGTGAAAACAAAACCTTCCAAAATTAGCAAAATTGCGTTTTTCGTTTTCATTTCCCCACAAAAATAGTGTTTCTTGGTTGCGCCATACATTTTATGATATAATGAGTTATGTCATTACAAAGGACAACTGGTCGCGCAAAAAACAAGCCCTCATACTAGTCTGTGGATGAAAATATAAAAGAGTTATGATTTTTAGAAGGCGAGGAGGAAAAAATGAAAACGTTAAAATTAAATTGTCTGAGTCCTTAAGGCCAAAATGGGCTGAGTCCTTAAGGGGTTAAAGGGGTATTCCAGGCAAAAACTTTTTTTTATATATCAACTGGCTCCGGAAAGTTAAACAGATTTGTAAATTACTTCTATTAAAAAATCTTAATCCTTCCAATAGTTATTAGCTTCTGAAGTTTTCTGTCTAACTGCTCAATGATGATGTCACATCCCGGGAGCTGTGCATGATGGGAGAATATTCCCATAGGAACTGCACAGCTCCCGGGACATGAGTTATCAGAAAGCAGTTAGACAGAAAAAAACAACTCCACTTCAGAAGTTAATAACTATTGCAAGGATTAAGATTTTTTTAATCAAAGTAATTTCCAAATCTGTTTAAATTTCCAGAGCCAGTTGATATATATATATAAAAAAAAGGTTTGGCCTGGAATACCCCTTTAAACAGATTTGTAAATTACTTCTATTAAAAAATCTTAATCCTTCCAATATAGACTCCGACGCCAAGTTACAAACAACAGAAGCTTTACTGAGGGTAGACAGATGGTAAAGTCTATACAGTTCAGCCAGGGCCCAAGGAGGTGACCAGTGACTGAGAGGCCTTAAAGGGATCCTCTGGTGAAAAACTTTTTTATTTTTTTATTTATTTTTTAAATCAACTGGTGCCAGAAAATTAAACAGATTTGTATATTAGTTCTATTAAAAAATCTTAATCCTTCCAGTACTTATTAGCTGCTGAATACTACAGAGGAAATTATTTTCTTTTTGGAACACAGTGCTCTCTGCTGACATCATGACCACAGTGCTCTCTGCTGACATCTCTGTCCATTTTAGGAACTGTCCAGAGCAGCATATGTTTTCTATGGGGATTTTCTCCTACTCTGGACAGTTCTTAAAATGGACAGCAGAGGTCAGCAGAGAGCACTGTGGTCGTGATGTCAGCAGAGAGCACTGTGGTCATGATGTCAGCAGAGAGCTCTGTGTTCCTAGAAGGAAATAATTTCCTCTGTAGTATTCAGCAGCTAATAAGTACTGGAAGGATTAAGATTTTTTTAATAGAAGTAATTTACAAATCTGTTTAACTTTCTGGCACCAGTTGATGAAAAAAAAATAAAGAAATAAACTTTTCAACCAGAGTACGCCTTTAAGGCTTGCTGGGACTTGTAGTAGGACTGGACAATTTAGCGCAGGCCATGTTGCTTAACAATTTGACAGAGACTGACTTGACTGATGACGGACAAAGCTGCAGGCTTAGCTTACTTGCACTTGTGGATGCAGGACTTGAGTTAAAGGGGTATTCCAGGAAAAAAAACTTTTTTTTATATATCAACTGGTTCCAGAAAGTTAAACAGATTTGTAAATTACTTCTATAAACAAAATCTTAATCCTTTCAGTACTTATGAGCTTCTGAAGTTAAGGTTGTTCTTTTCTGTCTAAGCGCTCTCTGATGACACCTGTCTCGGGAACCGCCCAGTTTAGAAGAGGTTTGCTATGGGGATTTGCTTCTAAACTGGGCGTTTCCTGAGACACGTGTCATCAGAGAGGACTTAGACAGAAAAGAACAACCTTAACTTCAGAAGCTCATAAGTACTGAAAGGATTAGGATTTTTTAATGGAAGTAATTTACAAATCTGTTTAACTTTCTGGAGCCAGTTGATATATAAAAAAAAAGTTTTTTCCTGGAATACCCCTTTAAGGCCTCCAACACTCTGGACACACACACACACACTAGGCGACTGCACTGGACCTCAGCAGAAGAGAGAGAGAGAGAGAAGCTCCACCCAGGGCTTATATGGGGGAGACTAGCAGGGAGCCCATAGGTCACCCCTGGGATCACCTGGTCACTGGTACCTCCTGGGTAACAATCACATGACATATCACATGGTATAACTCTTAAAGTGATAACACATTTTATACAGTACAACATATTTGCAATGGGGAAACTAATGCAGGGGGCCCTGGGGACACTGAAGGATGCTGCCTGACAGGACAGCAGGAGCACGGGGTAACACCTCCCATACTGGGCCACCACATCTATATATCCCTGGAGAATCCCATTACAAACCTTCATGTGTCTTCATATTATGGTTGGTGAAGAAGGGGAGGGCCGGTGTCCCCTTTTCCCCCAAAAAATACTGTCCGGATACATCTGGATCTAAGACAAAAAACTGTTTATTTTATAGTATTTCTAGGATTTAACTGCAAGGTTAAGGGTTAAAGGGGTACTCTGGTGAATTATTATTATTATTATTATTATTATTATTTTTATTTTTTTCAAATCAACTGGTGCCAGAAAGTTAAACAGCTTTGTAAATTACTTCTATATAAAAATCATAATCCTTCTAGTACTTATCAGCTGCTGCATACTACAGAGGAAGTTCTTTTATTTTTGGAGTTTATGTCCAGTCTGACCACACTGCTCTCTGCTGACACCTCTGTCCATGTCAGGAACTGTCAGGGGCAGGAGATGTTTTCTATGGGGATTTCCCCCTGCTCTGGATATTTCCTGAGACAGACAGAGGTGTCAGCAGAGAGCACTGTGGACAGACTGGAAAGAAATGTAAACAGAAAAAAACTTCCTGCAGCTGATAAGTACTGGAAGGATTAAGATTTTTGAATAGAAGTAATTTACAAAGCTGTTTAACTTTCTGGCACCAGTTGATTTAAAAAACTAATTTTTTTTTTTTTTTTGCAAGAATACCCATTTAATATTAGCCTTTGTTTTGTGCCTATAGTAGTTAGGGGTCAGTGGCAACATGTTGGTGGTCTAGTAAGTTGTAAAGGGCAATGCCAACATCTGTGGCAGTCCAGGATTGTTAGACATTAATGTCAATATCCCTGGAGTACAGGGCAGATTAGGGGTTAATGCCAACCATCAGGGTAGTTACTGCCTCGGCTCGGTGGTAACACTGGTGGAGGCCCATGGGCAGAGGATATTACTGGACACCAGTTATATGTGCCCACCCTAGACAGCTGGTGGAGGCCCATGTGCCCACCCTAGACAGCTGGTGGAGGCCCATGTGCCCACCCTAGACAGCTGGTGGAGGCCCATGTGCCCACCCTAGACAGCTGGTGGAGGCCCATGTGCCCACCCTAGACAGCTGGTGGAGGCCCATGTGCCCACCCTAGACAGCTGGTAGAGGCCCATGTGCCCACCCTAGACAGCTGGTGGAGGCCCATGTGCCCACCCTAGACAGCTGGTGGAGGCCCATGTACCCACCCTAGACAGCTGGTAGAGGCCCATGTGCCCACCCTAGACAGCATTTGGAGGCCCATGTGCCCACCCTAGACAACTGCTGGAGGCCCATGTGCCCACCCTAGACAGCATTTGGAGGCCCATGTGCACACCCTAGACAACTGCTGGAGGCCCATGTGCCCACCCTAGACAGCTGGTGGAGGCCCATGTGCCCACCCTAGACAGCTGGTGGAGGCCCATGTGCCCACCCTAGACAGCTGGTGGAGGCCCATGTGCCCACCCTAGACAGCTGGTGGAGGCCCATGTGCCCACCCTAGACAGCTGGTGGAGGCCCATGTGCCCACCCTAGACAGCTGGTGGAGGCCCATGTGCCCACCCTAGACAGCTGGTGGAGGCCCATGTGCCCACCCTAGACAGCTGGTGGAGGCCCATGTGCCCACCCTAGACAGCTGGTGGAGGCCCATGTGCCCACCCTAGACAGCTGGTGGAGGCCCATGTGCCCACCCTAGACAGCTGGTGGAGGCCCATGTGCCCACCCTAGACAGCTGGTGGAGGCCCATGTGCCCACCCTAGACAGCTGGTGGAGGCCCATGTGCCCACCCTAGACAGCTGGTGGAGGCCCATGTGCCCACCCTAGACAGCTGGTGGAGGCCCATGTGCCCACCCTAGACAGCTGGTGGAGGCCCATGTGCCCACCCTAGACAGCTGGTGGAGGCCCATGTGCCCACCCTAGACAGCTGGTGGAGGCCCATGTGCCCACCCTAGACAGCTGGTGGAGGCCCATGTGCCCACCCTAGACAGCTGGTGGAGGCCCATGTGCCCACCCTACACTCCGGCCCCCACAATAGCAGCTTCTAAGAAGATATCCAGAAATAATACGACTTCTATGTCACAGGAAGAAGATACAGAAGAGACAGAATCACAAGACCTACAAAGAGCGAATGTTTTCATCAGTGAACGTGCGGAGGACGATGAATGGAGATCGTGGGCCCCAGATATCTCCATAATCCCTTCCCTCAACCTTCTGTTCGGAGCTTCTGTGATTATTTATTAAAGAGATTTCTACAAATCTTGTGTAATCTGCTCAGGAAGGGCCAAGTGTTCTCACCACCGAGATACAATGTATACGAGAAACACCCTGCAGTATACAGGAACTCACAGAGAGGAAAGAGAGAGAAGAGATAGATAGATAGATAAAGTACAAATAGATGCAGCACACCACAGCTTGAAAATCACAGTGCAAAATGTATTCCATAGTGTATTCCAATAGACAACGTTTCACCAGCCAGCGTGAGGACGTCTATTGGAATACACTATGGAATAAACTTTGCACTGTGATTTTCAAGCTGTGGTTTGCTGCATCTATTTGTTTTTTATGGATTAAGGAACCGGCGACCGAGGCTCCAAGTATGCTTGCACCCCGTCCAAAACTGCCTATCTTTCTTGATGTGCTGTTCATATTTGGACTTTAGATAAATAGAAAGATAGATAGATAGATAGATAGATAAGAGATAGATAGATAGATAGATAGATACGAGATAGATATGAGATAGATAGATAGATAGATATAGATAGATAGATATGAGATAGATAGATATGATATAGATAGATAGATATGAAATACATAGATAGATATGAGATAGATAGATATGAGATAGATAGATATATAGATAAAAAACAAATAGATGCAGCACACCACAGCTTGAAAATCACGGTGCAAAGTTTATTCCATAGTGTATTCCAATAGACGTTTCACCAGCCAGCGTGAGGACGTCTATTAGAATACACTATGGAATAAACTTTGCACCGTGATTTTCAAGCTGTGGTGTGCTGCATCTATTTGTTTTTTATGGATTAAGGAACCGGCGACCGAGGCTCCAAATATGCTTGCACCCCGTTCAAAATTACTTACCTATCTTGATGTGCTGTTCATATTTGGACTTAGATATATAGATATGAGATAGATAGATATGAGATAGATAAAAACATAGATATGAGATAGATAGATAGATATGAGATAGATAGATAGATAGATAGATATGAGATAGATAGATATGAGATAGATAGATAGATAGATATGAGATAGATAAATAGATAGATATGAGATAGATAGATAGATATGAGATAGATAGATAATTATTTTGATCAGTATGAGCAACCTCTTGCATTTTACCCCCTGTCTACTTATTATATTTTATTTGGATTGTCCACAAGCACAGTGGATTAGTCTGGTTCTGTCCTCCACCTTTTCCGTATTATATGTGTAGATACAGATGCAGCAGAGCTCAGTTTGTCAATGCAGTAAAGTTCAGAGTTTGTCATTGGGAACATCATATAATAATAATAACAGATAATTCTGGTGTTGTCTCTGTGTTATCCTGCAGCACGGACCGGCTCAGGTTGGCTCGTGTTCACATTGGTAGTCGTGTGGTGCACGCAGCCCCCGTCTGATGACTGAGAACATCTCCTCCATGGAGATCCTCTCTCCTAAGTATGAACAGAAATGAGGACAGACTTCAGGCGAGTTCCTTGCATTGTCCCCCTGGGTGAAATTGCTGTAGAACAGATCAAACAAATGGAGCAGGATTGAAAACAAGGTTGTGTTAAGTTCTCTTTGACTTTCCTCCGCAGCTTCCAGGAATAGAGAAGAGAACAATTATAGCTCCTCTCAGCAGCTGGCGGAGCACACTTTATGCACTGTATTGATTCTTGGAGGTGAGATTTAATGCATATCCTGCAGAAATAACGCAGCCGTCCCCGGACGCAGACTCAGCTCCCACAGCAGCACAGGCCAATTACTTCTGGAAGAAAAGGCTAAATTATTTCTGCATTATTTTACTGCACTCGCCTCCCCCTCTGAGGGCTACAATGCGTGATAGACTGAAACCCGAGTCTCCTAGTCAATACCCGCACAGTGACTGTCATAGGGATAAGCTTTCAATAAAAAAACACTGAGGTACGATGTGCTATCTGTGCCCGACATACTGATACAAAGCGACAGAAACATCTCGAGAAAACACTGCTGCTGTGTATAGGTGTAGTACCCACATCTGGCCACTGGATGGGGTGTAGAAGTCTACGAGTTTCTACCTGATGTGCATTAATCTAAAACAAGGTTATACTGTATGCACAGATTTAGCAGAGCTGAATGTTCGCCGGTGTATAACCTAAAGCCACAGGAGCCCGATGCAAAATGTAGAGGGGCCCGCTCCTGCCATGTGCCATTTAAAAAAAAAAAACTCTTATATTATGTGGCAGAGGACTCATGTGTGACTGACACCTCTGAGCCCCCTATTGCTATGTCTGTGAAAGTGTAAAAGCGGTAATTGGAGAAGCTGCGTCTGTCAACAAAAGTCTAAAAGTGACCGCAGGAAATGCAGCTGGATATGCGGGTGGTCCCGACACTTTGCAAACTGTACAACTCCGAAAGCCTCTTCTACATCCGAGATCCATTAATTCCCCCAAAAAATCCACAACTTTGAGATATCCGCCGACTTACTGGAGACCACCACTGACATTTTTTAATTGCTCCAGCAGTTTTTCTACGATACAAGTTCTTACAAACTCTAAGAACTATATTAACCCTTCCCGGCCTGCACTATAAATTTACGGTGCAGTTTAATGCGAGCAACTATAATTGTATAGGAGCAATGGGCGTCAGCTGTAACAGTGTATTGCCTTTAGCCCTTGCCTGACATGGGAGGGAATTTATCATTTCCTGCACTAACGGAAAGTGGTGCAAAATTGTGCCAAAAAAAAAAAATATATATATATATATATATATATATAAATAAAAATTGCTGAAAAAGAAAACTGAACAAAAAACAAAAATGGACCTTACACACATTTAAAAACTTTTTCTTTTTTTGCAATTTTGCCACTGTTCTGGCACAGGGAATGTTAAATTGGTACTCCACCCCTATACATCTTATCCCCAATACAAAGGATAAGATGTCTGATTGACGGATGTTCAGCGCCGTAGGCTCGTGATGTCACGGCCACGCCCCCTCAATGCAAGTCTATGGAAGGGGGCATGACAACCATCACGTCCCCTCCCATAGACTTGCATTGAGGGGGCATGGCCGTGACTTCATGAGCAGCCGTGATTTCATGAGCCTCTGTCCCACATCGCCAGTCATCTGGCATGGAGCAAAGTTCGCTCCGTGCACTGGTAGTGTCGAGCGTGAATATTCGAAATGACATTTTTTACCGTGAATATCGGCACTTTATATTTAGAATATAGTGATTTTTTTTGTGAATATGCAAAAATAGACGAATATGCAAATATTGGCACTTCCAGTCAGAGGACACTGATCCCTCCATTCTTTCAGGTGAAAGATATAATCACGCATGCACATTTCACTATGTATTTTCACTACGTATTTTTGCATGAAAAAAACCGAGAATGAACATAGTCAATATGCGAATTTCGCGAACATAGGATGAATATTCGTCCATATATTTGTGAAATATCATAAATTTGAATATGGCCCCTGCTGCTCATCACTATGCACTGGATGTCTGGGCTGCTGAAGACAAGATTGCGGGGGTTCCTACCGACAGGACTCCCGCGATCAGACATCGTATCCCCTATCCAAAGGATAGGGGATAAGATGTCTAGGGTCGGAGTACCCCTTTAAAGTACATAGTTTTAAACCACTTAGATGCTGTGGTCAACAAACATGTAGAGATGAGTGATGCCACAGGCTCAGGACCAGTGTCTGCACCATCAGCTGTTCTAGCGTATTACAGGTGAGCAGCATATTGTAAGGCAGGGCGCCCGGCTCCAGGAGTGTAAGGAGGTAAGTAGTGATGCATCCATATTTACCTCCTATGCCCGTACACTATACATTGCTGCCTATTGTACTGAAGCCCGGACTCCTGTTACTTTACTGATAGGAGTCCCTGCTCTGAGCTGTGCTATTGGCTATACAGGTGCAGGTGCAGCTCGGGCTGAGCATAATGTATACAATGTATACCTCCTGCCCAGAAAGGAAGGAGTTAAGTAGCTGGAGTGCTCGGAATGAGTTAACTGGTGGTGCTGAGCATCGCTGCTTACCACTTAGGGGCTATACAGTAACCAGCCATCTATATATATATATATATATATATATATATATATATATATATATATATATATATGGCTGGTTACTGTATACATCCATGGCACTGCTAACTGTGTATGGTGTTAAGTGGAGCGAAAGTGTGCGACTTTCACCAATGTTGCACATCGTACATGAGACAAACTTCTGTGTACAATAAAACCAAAACACATCCCATCGTCTCGTGCGGAGCAGAAAGGCTTCTGCACTGGCAAAATTAGCTTCTTACATGCGGCGTACACTTCCCGAAGACACCCCAAAGCCAAAAAGTGCACCGATTGACCAGGCACACAGGGATTGAGACGTGACGCCCCCCCCCCTTAGATTTTAATATTTAGACCAGGAGACCCCTGTATTTGTGTTCTGAAGGATTCTCCCTCTGTTCACACGAGCAGATTTAGTACAGATTTTCCGCAGCTATTTGCTGCGGAAAATCCGCTGTGGTTTCTCACACCAGTGACTTCCATGGTAGTAAAATCTGCTGTTGAAAATCCGCACAAGATCCTTCTGTGTGAACGGACCCTTAAGCCATGTTTACACAGTGGAAATTCTGCTATTCCTTATTTTTTTCAATGGGATTTTGCTGCATAATTCTGCAAAATTAGACCATGTTCACATGTCAGAATTTCTGTGTCCGATCCCACATTGGAATCAACGGGATTCTGCTGCGCTGTGCACACTGCAGAATATCCGTGCCAAATGTTTACGGCACGGAATGTTTCTTTCTGTGTGCGCACAAAGAATGAACACATTCATTCTTTGTGTGGAGTCTGTGAGTCTATGAGACGGCGCATGCCTGTGCGGTCCTAGTACCGGCAGATTATTCCGGCGTCCTGCAGTCCTGTGAACAAAGCCTTAAAGGGGTACTCTGGAGCTAAACATCTTATCCCCTATCCGAAGAATCTCCAGGCAGCGTCGGCGTCCGGAACATGGAAGCTTGGAGCTTCCGTGTCTGTGGCGTCACGCCACACCCCCTCCATTCATGTCTATGTACTACCCGTCATGCCTCCTCCCATAAACATGAATGGAGGGGGCATGGCGGCTGCAGTCACCAGTCTTCCGGCACGGAGCGAAGATCTCCCCGTGCACGGATGACCGGGGTGCCACGCCGGAGATGGTGGGGGTCCCCAGCAATCAGACATCTTATCCCCTATCCTTTATATAGGGTTCAGATGTTTAGTGCCAGAGTACCCCTAAAGTCATGTTCAATGTTTTTGCGGAATATGGAATAAAAAATTTGCGCCGTGTGAATGGGACATCGGCATTCCCATTGAACACAATGTTTTAGTTTGATAAATCTCCCCAAATATACAGCTATTTTTTTGTTGCTGAATTCTTGATTGGGATTTTCCGCACGGAAATTCCGCTATGTGAACGTAGCCGTACAGTGGAGAGGAAGAGCGGGGGAAGCCGCAGTTCATGATCTGAGAATTTCTATCTCCCAGCGCAACTTCAAGTTTCACAACAGAATACACGGCCGGCAGAGCGGAAATCAGAGATGGCGACATGGATCGGCTGACTGGTTCCCTTGAACTTTATTCTTACTTATCTACAAGTATTTTTTGTCTTTTCCTTCAACTTAACTGAACTCAATCTAATGAGCAGCGCCACGCTTAGTATTCTCGCTCCGCACCAATGTGGGTTTACAGCAGGGAGAACATCTCCCGCTCCCCGGTGGCTACTCGCCTCTTACTTTGCTAATTACTACAAGACACAGAGAGTTGAGACCCCACCGCGCTCCACCATCTTCCACGGAATGCTGATCGCCGGGTCATGTGAGGTGGAGGACAGCTGCCGGCGGTGCTGCGACACTTCAGGTTCCTTCCACATAATTGCACTTAGATTTCCTGATCTGATACTTTGTAACAACTTAAAAATAAACAAGACTTTGAGTTGGAAAACAACTTCTATCTTATATTACAGCAGTGTCTCCCAACTAGTCTGTCTCCAGCTGTTGCAAAACTACAACTCGTAGCATGGCCCAACAGCCTTCTGCTGTCCGGGCATGCTAGGAGATGTAGTTTTGCAAAAGCTGGAAATGCATAGGTTGGATTTTTTTTTAAATCTTATTATATTATGGTGTACAGCACTAGAATTAAGATAATAACAAGAATAAAGCACCATACTGTAGCAAAACACAACACAATATATAAATACAGCAACAGAACCAATACAATACAGTAACTGAATCAATACATAAATATAGCACCAGACCCAAGTTCATAACATAATACAGCAGTAAAATAAAGATTATAATATTAATAAAACACCATACTGTAGCAAAACAGAACTCATATAAATACAGTAACAGAACCAATACAGGACAGTAATCGAAGCAAGACATAAATACAGCACCAGACCCAAGCTCATAACATAAAGGCAGCACCAGACCCAAGTTCATAACATAATACAGCAGTAGAATAAAGATTATAATATGAATAAAGCACCATACTGTAGCAAAACACAACTCATAAATACAGTAACAGAACCAATACAAAACAGTAACCAAATAAAGACATAAATACAGCACCAGACCCAAGCTCATGACATAAAGGTAGCACCAGACCAAAGCTCATAACATACAGGCAGCACCGAACCAAGCTCATAACATAATACAGCACTAAAATAAAGATTATGGTATGAATTAAGCACCATGCTGTGGCTAAACACAGCTCATATAATACAGTAACAGAACCAATAAAATACAGTAACCGAATCAAGACATAAATACAGCACCAGACCCAAGCTCATAACATAAAGGCAGCGCCGACCCAATTGACCCAAGCTAATAACAAAATACAGCACTAGGACCAAGCTTATAAAACTTATACCAGAACATGACTCATTATATAAGTACAGTAACAAAATACAGCACTAGGACCAAGCTTATAAAACTTATACCAGAACATGACTCATTATATAAGTACAGTAACAGAATCAAGCTCCAGACCCAAGCTCATAACATAAAGGCAGCACCAGAAACAGGCCTATGACTAGGGATGAGGAAATCGAATCTGACAAATCTGAATTTGTTACGAATTTCAATGCGAATATCGCCACGATCCGATCATGCAAATTGCTTCATTAAACTCCATTTAGTGCGGTCCAGGCTCCAGGGCATCTAAAATGGTGGATCCACATGTGAGGACATGGGTCAAGGAATCCTGAGAAGGCGGGAACAAGGGTAGACGGGATGACCCTGAATCACATGCAGCATGCAGCCTATGAGCAGCCAGTCACCCCTGTGATGTCACAGCCCTATATAATCGGCAGCCATATTGCGGCCAGTCACTTCAGTCTTTCATTGCAGAGATATAGATAGGGACAGACAGCGCTGTGTGTTACACAGAAAAGCTTTTTTCCAGCAGCGATTCACCTCCTTGTCACATCAGAGTTCTGTTGCACAGAGGGACAGAGAGCCAGTGGCGTCTCTAGGGGGGTGGGGGGGGGGCAGAGGGGGCCATGGCCCCCCTAGATCAGGCCGTGCCCCCCCTTGTGCCCCCCAATTTAAAATAAATAGGGCTGTCCCGATACTAGTATCGGGGCCAGGGGCGGACTGACCGGCTGGGTAAAGAGCCCCCTGCAGTTGCTGGGGATATCCCTGGCTGGTCCTGGTCTGCGTATCTTTAGCAGAGACAGGCAGAGCAGGGATGAGGGTACCTGATGATGGCTCCGCCCCCAGTACTGGAGAGGAGGGGCCGAGAGCTGCCAGGCCTCCAGAACACAGAGCAGCTTCATGTGAGGTGAGTGATGTCCCATGTCCTCCCTCTCTCCCCCCTGATCAGCAGTATATCCTGGGGCTGGGTCAAGTGTATAGTAGCAGACCAGTGGGGTCACTTTCCCTCCTTCAGTGTCCGCAAGGCGATTTTTTCGTAAATCGCGGTAAAGCCGCACAATTTTTGCTGTGGTTTTTCCATAAATTGTTCTGGTAATGTGACCTGTTGGTGACCTGTGGACACTGGAGGAGGGAAAGTGACCCCTCTGGAAAGACAACATGTGAACACACTGCTAGTTTATCATTAACCCCTTAAGGGTACATTCACATGTACAGGATCTGCTGCATATTTTTGCTGCATATTTTGTGCAGCTGATTTTGCAAACCATTAGCTTCAATAGGTAGAAAAATCAGCTGCAGAAAATATACAGCAGATCCTGAACGTGTAAACGTACCCTAAGGGCTCATTCAGGGGTAGATCCACATTGTATTTTACGCTGCGGATCCCCCGACAATGGACCCTATAGTGCTGCCTCTATCTGTGCCTGCTCATACCGGCAATCCTCCGCTACGAGCAGACACGCTTTCATGTGTATACTCGCGCACATCATGGCCGCTCCTCCTGCTCTCTGAGCTAGGCCGAGAGCAGCCGCGATGTGTGAGAGTATACACATGAAAGCGTGTCTGCTCCTAGCGGAGGATTGCTGTTATGAGCAGGCACAGAGCAGGCAGCACTGTAGGGTCCATTGTCGGGGGATCCACAGCGTAAAATATGCTGGGGATCCATCCGTGTAAATGAGCCCTAAGGACACAAGGCGTATGTGTACGCACAGTGCCTGCTCCCACTGTGTTGTATAAATTGTTAGCTAGATTTATTAGTTTTAACGCCAGCCTTAAGGACATAGCGTTTTTCCGTTTTTGCACTTTTGTTTTTTCCTCACCTCAAAATTTTTCCTCAAATTTTTTTTTTTTAATTAAACATGTTCTGCACAGTGTGTGTGTATGTGTGTATATATATATATATATATATATATATATATATATATATATATATATGTATGTATTTATGATATATATATATAAAAAAATATATATATATATATATATATATATATATATATATATATATATATATATATATTTACACATACACACACACACGTTTTAAAATTGCCCCCCCCCCCCCACACTTTTGTCACAGGCCCCTCATGTGATATGGAAGGGAGTGAGATTGAGAGAGAAAGTGCAATTTTCGGTGTAGTACACAGCAACTGTGTGCTGCAGCAATGGTGTGTACTATTGGTGTTATGCACAAATACTTTTTTAAGTGTACTGGAGCGCATTGTCCATCCCTCATAAGTGCATACCACATACCTACATCTCAGTGGTGTACTATTTTGTTCCTGCTAAAGTCTCAAGCATCCGGAGGAGGTTAACATGGCCACATGCAAGATGTGTCGGCAGAAGGTGAAGCATGGCCAGGGTCCCAATGTTGGCACCACGGCCCTGCAACAACAAATGCAGCGTCACTATAAAGTGGCCTGGGAGAACCGTGGCTCCGATGTGGTTGTCCAGCCTGCTGCATTATCCAGTGGCATGCTGCTCCCTGTTTCAGTCAGCCAAGGTTCCACCACCTCAGCCAAAGGGAGCTGTGTGTCAAACCCTCCTTCTGTCACTCCAGATGGTCCTGCTCCTCCTACTCCGACGTCATGCTCCTCCTCCTCCTACCCTCTTCCTCCTACTGGTGCACTATTTATAAGCTTGGTTCTAGTGCTGTATGATGTTAGGAGCTTGATTCAGTGCTAGTGTTGTTACGGAATTGGATGTGGATCCTCTAACCTGTGTGGCTGATGACTCAGACCGTATCGGGGAGCGGAGTCTAAGGTGCCGCTGGTCTTCACCAGAGTCCGCCACAAGGCAGGATGGGCTTGCTGCAGCAGGTGACACCCAGCTCGCTACTCCTACACGGCTCGACCACACAGGTAGCTGGGAAAGGTGAGGTACCGAAGGATAAGGCAGTAGCGTAGTCAAACGTAACAGAAGGTCAAGGCCGGCGGCAAAGGTGCAAAGTAAAATAACGCAGCGGGAAGGTCTGGATACACGGGTAAGGCAAACAGGCTATATGGAATGCTTAATCTCAGGCTAGAGGCACCGAAGACCCGGCAGGGAAGAGGGGGGGAGGGGTACAGGAAATTATAGAGTGGAGACAAGTGCATGACATGATTATGGGCCTACTGGCCCTTTAAATATTAGAGCTACGGCGCGTGCATGCCCTAAGGGATGGGGCTGAGACAGCGGAGGCAGCCGGGGAGCATGGTGAGTGACGTGCTGGGATTTGCATTCGGGCGCGTCCCACGATGCAAATCCCAGCCCCTCCGGCAGCTGGGGACATAGCAACAATGCGCTCACGGCCGGTGCATGCGGCCGGAGCGTGGAGCTTGACAACTGTTGTGTTATAAGCTTGAGTCTGGAGCTTGATTCTGTTACTGTACTTATATCATGAGCTTGGTTCTAGTGCTGTATTATGTTTTGAGCTTTGGTCAGTACTATTCTTGTTATATTATGTTATACTTTTATGCATTTTATATATTACAGCAGTGTTTTCCCAACCAGTCTGTCTCCAGCTGTTACAAAACTACAACTCTAAGTATTCCTATGGCTGTCCGGGCATGCTAGGAGATATAGTTTTGCAACAGCTGGAGACACATTAGTTGGAAAACACTGTATTCCAGCTACAAAAAGTATCTTTCTTATTACAAATTAGATATATAGTTCATAGTTTCAAGCAATTTCGTCCTGTAGCGCCCCCCGCTGAGCATCCCGTTGTGTGACATAAAGTAACAGCACTAGATGTTTAAAGCAAGAAAGTCTCATATAGAAAACCACAAAAAAAAAAAAAAAAATGTTGACTGAATGCAAACACCTCAGCACCACAAGGAGTAAAAGTTTCCGAAACTTTAAATTACTTCTAAGCAGCAGGAATTGAAGGTCCTAAAATTATTCATAAGTCGCGGCGCCCGTGTGACGCTTACCTGCTGTGAGCTGGCTTTGGTGTCGGCTGCATTTTAGTCAAGTAACTGCTATGATCAATGACTCCTGCCCAACTGCATTGTTTTCTGGGTCTGAGATAGTCTGAAGCAACTCATCCCAGACTACTGCTCTGTCTGTCCCCTATACTTTACACTGTGACGCGGCTCCTGTTACAAGGGTCCTTTGACAAGTCGCTTATCGCAAAGTGTCCCATGATAGGGTACCCATTAATCAGCTGTAATGTGCAGGGAAACCTGCTAGAAGGGGTTTATTTTCCTTCAGTGCCCCCACAGGAGAAGTGAGGTATTGCATAGCATCCATTCACATCACTGGGTTGCCTGTGTATTACAGGACTGGTCAGGTCCTACAGATTGAAGGACGATCTTTGTTGCAGCGTTCCATTCTTTCCATTACATGAGGATGCTGAACAGAGGACCTTTCTAATAACTCAGAACTTACTACTAGTTTATATGAAGAAGGAATGTCCAGCGCAAGTTCCCGTTAAAATCCAATCTTTATTCAAGCATGTACACAAGGTACGAAGACAGGGTAGACACAGGTGACGCGTTTCAGCCTGTCAAAGGGCCTTAGTCATACAACATTTAATGACAGAGTGAGACCTTTATAGGGTATAAGGGGAGGAGGAGGGAGGCGACGCGCACCTCCTGCTGGAGTCCGCGTAATCATCCCTCCCCCTCCACATTCAGGTGCACAAGTCCGGAGTGTGGATCAAGTACTATTAACCTCTTGCATACCTTTCCCCACTCCGGTCCACTCTGGACCACAAAAACACATAATTTAAAATTGCAATAGATACATAAAATAATTTCCTTTCCCTAAATTCTATTGCTGGGTGTGCGTCATGGCATGAGGCTCCCAGAAGACCTAATATGTTGTAATGGTTTGTATTTCCTAAGTAATAGTCCAACTCCTCTGGGAGTGCTCTCTGCCGCACACACAACCGCACAATGTGTACAGGTCATTACGACCCTATAGTGAAACCTACATATTGCATGCAGCAACTCATTAATGTATCACTGCATTTAGTTTCTGACTTATGTATAGACAAAAAGTCTGTTGATATTACTCAGTTCGAAAGATGCCGCATGCAGATCTGTAGGTTCACTTGTGGTATTGGAACACATGAACAGTATAGTAAGTGGCCAGCGCAAATCATAAACAAATATTATGTTTGTATATAAAAAAGTATTATGTAATAATCTTTGGCAATGGCCACATTACTACAGAGTTGAGGTATAACCTAGATGATGAAAAAACCATATAAAAGATGTATATATGTATAAAAAATGATAAATGGTAAATGTCTCACTGTCATTAAATGTTGTATGACTAAGGCCCTTTGACAGGCTGAAACGCGTCACCTGTGTCTACCCTGTCTTCGTACCTGGTGTACATGCTTGAATAAAGATTGGATTTTAACGGGAACTTGCGCTGGACATTCCTTCTTCATATTGCTATTACCAGCACAGGGTACGGTCCGTACCAGTCCGTGCGCAGCAGGACGTAGGAGGTCGAGCTAAACACGGATTGCACAGCTTCTATACTAGTATATATGATATATCAACAGGGCTCAAGTCCTACAGGAACTCATGGGAATGGAGTTCCTGCATTTTCTCCATAGCAGGAACGCAGTTCCTATTAGCAGGAGTCCTGCAGGACCAGCCCTTAAAGGGGTACTACACCCCTAGACATCTAAAAGGGGGACTCCGCCTCTAGATAAGATGTCTGATCATGGGGTCCTGCTGCTGGGGACCCCCGCAATCTCGTCTGCAGCACCCCAGATATCCGGTGCACAGAGTGAACTTCGCTCCTTGCTGAATGACTGACGAAGGGGGGCAGTGGCTCGTGACGTCATGGCCATGCCACCTCAATGCAAGTCTATGGGAGGGGGCATGACGGCCGTCATGCCCCCTCCCATAGACTTGCATTGAGGGGCTGTGGCCATGACATCACGAGCCTCCGGCGCTGCACCCAACGCTCTAACCGAACGCTGGGTGCAGCAGGGAGAACGCGGGGGTCCCCAGCGGCAGGACCCCTGTGATCACACATCTTATCCCCTATCCTTTGGATAGGGGATAAGATGTCTAGGGGTGGAGTACACCTTTAAAGGGTTACTCCGCTCCCCAACGTCCGGAACATTGAGTTCCGAACGCTGTGTGCGGGCTTCCGTGTTCACGCCGGCCCCCTCGTGACATCATGCCCCTCCCATAGACTTGCATTGAGGGGGCGGGACGTGATCTCATGTGACGGAGCGTGATGTCACGAAGGGGGCGGGCGTGAACACGGAAGCCCGTACACAGTGTTCGGAACTCAATGTTCCGGACACTGGGGAGTGGAGCAACCCTTTAAGTGGAAATCTTGGGTAAGGTCCTACACTTTTTTTCCCAGGACTTGACCCCTGTATAACACTGATTGGGGATGTTATATTTCTTTTATGAGTTAGGTTCTAATAATGCCTGTAGGGTATAAGCTTGGGCCTGGTGGTGCTTTGATGTTATGAGATTAGGTCTGGTGCTGCCTTTATTTTTTGAGCTTGGATCTGGTGCCATATATTTATGCTAAGAGCTTGATTCTATTACTGTATTTATATAATGAGTCAAGTATTGGTACAGTATTTACATACTGAGTTAGATTCTGGTGCACTATTTATTTTATGAGCTTGAGTCTGATGCTGCCTTTATGTTATGAGCTTGGTCCTGGTGCTTTATTTATGTTATAAGCTTGGTTCTGTTACTGTATTGGATTAGTTATGTTACTCTACTTATATAATGAGCTATGTTCTGGTACAGTATTCCTATACTCAATTAGGTTCTGGTGCTCTATTTATGTTACAAGCTTGGTTCTAGTGCTGTATTAAGTTATGAGCTTGGGCCAAATTCTGCCTTTATGTTGTGAGCTCAGTTCTCTTACTGTATTTATATAATGAATTGTCACGATGCCGGCTGGCAGGTAGTGGACCCTCTGTGCCAGAGAGGGATTGGCGTGGACCGTGCTAGTGGACCGGTTCTAAGCCACTACTGGTTTTCACCAGAGCCCGCCGCAAAGCGGGATGGTCTTGCTGCGGCGGTAGTGACCAGGTCGTATCCACTAGCAACGGCTCACCTCTCTGGCTGCTGAAGATAGGCGCGGTACAAGGGAGTAGGCAGAAGCAAGGTCGGACGTAGCAGAAGGTCGGGGCAGGCAGCAAGGATCGTAGTCAGGGGCAACGGCAGAAGGTCTGGAAACACAGGCAAGGAACACACAAGGAACGCTTTCACTGGCACTAAGGCAACAAGATCCGGCAAGGGAGTGCAAGGGAAGTGAGGTAATATAGGGAAGTGCACAGGTGAAAACCCTAATTGGAACCACTGCGCCAATCAGCGGCGCAGTGGCCCTTTAAATCGCAGAGACCCGGCGCGCGCGCGCCCTAGGGAGCGGGGCCGCGCGCGCCGGGACAGAACAGACGGGGAGCGAGTCAGGTAGGGGAGCCGGGGTGCGCATCGCGAGCGGGCGCTACCCGCATCGCGAATCGCATCCCGGCTGGCAGCGGGATCGCAGCGCCCCGGGTCAGAGGACGTGACCGGAGCGCTGCAGCGGAGGGAGTGAAGCGAGCGCTCCGGGGAGGAGCGGGGACCCGGAGCGCTCGGCGTAACAGTACCCCCCCCCCTTGGGTCTCCCCCTCTTCTTGGAGCCTGAGAACCTGAGGAGCAGACTTTTGTCAAGGATGTTGTCCTCAGGTTCCCAGGATCTCTCTTCAGGACCACAACCCTCCCAGTCTACTAAAAAAAAATTTTTCCCTCTGACCTTTTTGGCAGCCAAAATTTCCTTGACCGAGAAGACGTCCGAGGAGCCGGAAACAGGAGTGGGAGGAACAGATTTGGGAGAAAAACGGTTGAGGATGAGTGGTTTGAGAAGAGAGACGTGAAAGGCATTAGGGATACGAAGAGAAGGAGGAAGAAGAAGTTTATAAGAGACAGGATTAATTTGACACAAAATTTTGAAAGGACCAAGATAGCGTGGTCCCAACTTGTAGCTAGGGACACGGAAGCGGACATATTTAGCGGAGAGCCATACCTTGTCTCCAGGGGAAAAAACGGGGGGAGCTCTTCTTTTCTTATCCGCGAACCTCTTCATACGTGAAGAAGCCTGTAAGAGAGAATTTTGGGTCTCTCTCCATATAATGGAAAGGTCACGAGAAATTTCATCCACAGCGGGCAGACCAGAGGGCAAGGGGGTAGGGAGGGGGGGAAGAGGGTGACGGCCGTACACCACGAAAAATGGGGATTTGGAGGAAGATTCAGAGACCCTGAAGTTATACGAGAATTCGGCCCATGGAAGGAGATCTGCCCAGTCATCCTGGCGGGAGGAAACAAAATGTCGCAAATAATCACCCAGGATCTGGTTAATTCTTTCTACTTGTCCATTGGACTGGGGATGATATGCAGAGGAAAAATTTAATTTAATCTTGAGTTGTTTACAGAGAGCCCTCCAGAATTTAGACACGAATTGGACCCCTCTATCCGAGACAATCTGCGTAGGCAACCCGTGAAGACGAAAAATGTGTACAAAAAATTGTTTAGCCAACTGAGGCGCAGAAGGAAGACCAGGAAGAGGGATGAAATGTGCCATTTTGGAGAATCGATCAACGACCACCCAAATAACGGTGTTGCCACGGGAAGGGGGTAAATCAGTAATAAAATCCATACCAATCAGAGACCAAGGCTGTTCGGGGACAGGCAGAGGATGAAGAAAACCAGCGGGCTTCTGGCGAGGAGTCTTATCCCGGGCACAGATAGTGCAGGCTCGCACAAAGTCCCCAACATCCGTCTCCAGAGTCGGCCACCAATAGAAGCGGGAGATGAGTTGCACAGATTTCTTGATGCCCGCATGACCTGCGAGATGGGAGGAGTGACCCCATTTGAGGATTCCGAGGCGTTGGCGTGGAGAAACAAAGGTCTTTCCTGGAGGAGTCTGCCTGATGGAGGCAGGAGAAGTGGAGATCAGGCAGCCAGGTGGAATGATGTGTTGCGGAGGGAGATCAACTTCTGAGGCATCCGAGGAACGAGAGAGAGCATCGGCCCTAATGTTCTTATCGGCAGGACGAAAGTGAATCTCAAAATTAAATCGGGCAAAGAACAGAGACCACCGGGCCTGGCGAGGATTCAGCCGTTGGGCAGACTGGAGGTAGGAGAGGTTCTTGTGGTCGGTGTAGATAATAACAGGAAATCTTGATCCCTCCAGCAGATGCCTCCATTCCTCAAGTGCTAATTTAATGGCTAGAAGCTCTCGATCCCCGATGGAGTAGTTCCTCTCCGCTGGAGAGAAGGTCCTAGAGAAAAAACCACAAGTGACAGCATGCCCGGAAGAATTTTTTTGTAGAAGAACAGCTCCAGCTCCCACTGAGGAGGCATCAACCTCCAATAGGAAGGGTTTGGAAGGGTCAGGTCTGGAGAGCACGGGAGCCGAAGAAAAGGCAGACTTGAGTCGTTTAAAGGAGTCTTCTGCTTGAGGAGGCCAGGACTTGGGATCAGCATTTTTTTTGGTTAAAGCCACGATAGGAGCCACAATGGTAGAAAAATGTGGAATAAATTGCCTGTAATAATTGGCGAACCCCAAAAAGCGTTGGATAGCACGGAGTCCGGAGGGGCGTGGCCAATCTAAGACGGCAGAGAGTTTGTCTGGATCCATCTGTAGTCCCTGGCCAGAGACCAAATATCCTAGAAAAGGAAGAGATTGGCATTCAAACAGACATTTCTCAATTTTGGCATAGAGTTGGTTGTCACGAAGTCTCTGAAGAACCATACGGACATGCTGGCGGTGTTCTTCTAGATTGGCAGAAAAAATTAGGATATCGTCCAGATATACAACAACACAGGAGTATAACAGATCACGAAAAATTTCATTGACAAAGTCTTGGAAGACGGCAGGGGCATTGCACAGTCCAAAGGGCATGACCAGATACTCAAAGTGTCCATCTCTGGTGTTAAATGCCGTTTTCCACTCGTCCCCCTCTCTGATGCGGATGAGGTTATAGGCGCCTCTTAAGTCCAATTTAGTGAAGATGTGGGCACCTTGGAGGCGATCAAAGAGTTCAGAGATGAGGGGTAAGGGGTAGCGGTTCTTAACCGTGATTTTATTAAGACCGCGGTAGTCAATGCAAGGACGTAGGGAGCCATCTTTTTTGGACACAAAGAAAAATCCGGCTCCGGCAGGAGAGGAGGATTTACGGATAAAGCCCTTTTTTAGATTCTCCTGGACGTATTCGGACATGGCAAGAGTCTCTGGGGCAGAGAGAGGATAAATTCTGCCCCGGGGTGGAGTAGTACCCGGGAGGAGGTCGATAGGGCAATCATAAGGCCTGTGAGGAGGTAGAGTCTCAGCTTGTTTTTTGCAGAAAACATCCGCGAAGTCCATATAGGCCTTAGGGAGACCGGTTACTGGAGGAACCACAGAGTTACGGCAAGGGTTACTGGGAACCGGTTTTAGACAGTTCTTGGAACAAGAGGACCCCCAACTCTTGATCTCCCCAGTGGACCAATCCAGGGTTGGGGAATGAAGTTGAAGCCAGGGAAGTCCAAGGAGAATCTCCGAGGTGCAATTGGGGAGGACCAAAAGTTCAATCCTCTCATGATGAGATCCGATGCTCATAAGAAGGGGCTCCGTGCGGAAACGTATGGTACAGTCCAATCTTTCATTATTTACACAATTGATGTAGAGGGGTCTGGCGAGACTGGTCACCGGGATGTTGAACCTGTTGACGAGAGAGGCCAAAATAAAATTTCCTGCAGATCCAGAGTCCAAGAAGGCCACTGTAGAGAAGGAGAAGGCAGAGGCAGACATCCGCACAGGCACAGTAAGACGTGGAGAAGCAGAGTAGACATCAAGGACTGTCTCACCTTTGTGCGGAGTCAGCGTACGTCTTTCCAGGCGGGGAGGACGGATAGGACAATCCCTCAGGAAGTGTTCGGTACTAGCACAGTACAGGCAGAGGTTCTCCATACGGCGTCGTGTCCTCTCTTGAGGTGTCAGGCGAGACCGGTCGACCTGCATAGCCTCCACGGCGGGAGGCACAGGAACAGATTGCAGGGGACCAGAGGAGAGAGGAGCCGAGGAGACGAAACGCCTCGTGCGAACAGAGTCCATATCTTGGCGGAGTTCCTGACGCCTTTCAGAAAAACGCATGTCAATGCGAGTGGCTAGGTGAATAAGTTCATGTAGATTAGCAGGAATTTCTCGTGCGGCCAGAACATCTTTAATGTTGCTGGATAGGCCTTTTTTGAAGGTCGCGCAGAGGGCCTCATTATTCCAGGACAATTCTGAAGCAAGTGTACGGAATTGTACGGCATACTCGCCAACGGAAGAATTACCCTGGACCAGGTTCAACAGGGCAGTCTCAGCAGAAGAGGCTCGGGCAGGTTCCTCAAAGACACTTCGGATTTCCGAGAAGAAGGAGTGTACAGAGGCAGTGACGGGGTCATTGCGGTCCCAGAGCGGTGTGGCCCATGACAGGGCTTTTCCGGACAGAAGACTGACTACGAAAGCCACCTTAGACCTTTCAGTGGGAAACAGGTCCGACATCATCTCCAGATGCAGGGAACATTGGGAAAGAAAGCCACGGCAAAACTTAGAGTCCCCATCAAATTTATCCGGCAAGGATAAGCGTATCCCAGGAGCGGCCACTCGCTGCGGAGGAGGTGCAGGAGCTGGCGGAGGAGATGACTGCTGAAGCTGTGGTAGCAACTGTTGTAGCATAACGGTCAGTTGAGACAGCTGTTGGCCTTGTTGCGCTATCTGTTGTGACTGCTGGGCGACCACCGTGGTGAGGTCAGCGACAACTGGCAGAGGAACTTCAGCGGGATCCATGGCCGGATCTACTGTCACGATGCCGGCTGGCAGGTAGTGGACCCTCTGTGCCAGAGAGGGATTGGCGTGGACCGTGCTAGTGGACCGGTTCTAAGCCACTACTGGTTTTCACCAGAGCCCGCCGCAAAGCGGGATGGTCTTGCTGCGGCGGTAGTGACCAGGTCGTATCCACTAGCAACGGCTCACCTCTCTGGCTGCTGAAGATAGGCGCGGTACAAGGGAGTAGGCAGAAGCAAGGTCGGACGTAGCAGAAGGTCGGGGCAGGCAGCAAGGATCGTAGTCAGGGGCAACGGCAGAAGGTCTGAAACACAGGCAAGGAACACACAAGGAACGCTTTCACTGGCACTAAGGCAACAAGATCCGGCAAGGGAGTGCAAGGGAAGTGAGGTAATATAGGGAAGTGCACAGGTGAAAACCCTAATTGGAACCACTGCGCCAATCAGCGGCGCAGTGGCCCTTTAAATCGCAGAGACCCGGCGCGCGCGCGCCCTAGGGAGCGGGGCCGCGCGCGCCGGGACAGAACAGACGGGGAGCGAGTCAGGTAGGGGAGCCGGGGTGCGCATCGCGAGCGGGCGCTACCCGCATCGCGAATCGCATCCCGGCTGGCAGCGGGATCGCAGCGCCCCGGGTCAGAGGACGTGACCGGAGCGCTGCAGCGGAGGGAGTGAAGCGAGCGCTCCGGGGAGGAGCGGGGACCCGGAGCGCTCGGCGTAACATGAATCATGTTCTGGTACAATGTTTATGTACTGAGTAAGGTCTTGCTGCTCTATTTATCTTTTATGCTTGGCTCTAGTGCTTTATTATGTTTTTAGCTTGTGTCTGCTGCCAACTTTATGTTATGAGCTTGGTTCTGTTGCTGTATTTATAAAATAAGTCCAGTTCTGGTGCAGTTTTTGTGTACTGAGATAGTGTTAAAAGCTGGGTTCTATTGCTGTATTATGCTATGAGCTTGGGTCTGGTGCTGCCTTTATGTTCTGAGTTTGGTTCTGTTGCTGTAATTATGTAATTAGCTTTGTACTGGTACTGAATTATGTTATGAGCAGGGCTTAGTGCTGTATTCATTTAAAAGGATTGGATCATGCACTCCTCCAAATCTGCATGTTTTTTTAGTCAGATCCTGCTGGATCCTGTATGCATGTGCTCAGCTTGATTCTTGTACTGTAATTACATCCTGAGATCTGGTGCTTTATCTACATGATAAGTGTAACAGCAGTGGTGAAGTGGATCTGCTGAAACTGTGAGGATGATGGCGTGGGCTGTACCAGGAGGGGAGAATAAGGTTCCGCTGGTTATCACCAGAGCCCGCCACAAAGCGGGTTGGACTTGCAGCGGCAGGCGGCACCCAGGTCGCTACCCCTGATAAGACTCGTCCACACAGGCAGCCGAGGTGTAACATGGCACAGGAAGGATAAGGCAATAACAAAGCCAGGACAGGCAGAAGGTCAGGACAAATGGCACAGGTGCAAGGTCAGGAACGTAGCTAGGACATCTGGTACACAGTAAGACAATATACAATCGGGAACGCTTTCTCTTAGGCTAGTGAGCACAAAGAGTCTGGCAGGGATCAGGAGGAAGTGCAGGGTTAAATAGGGTCAGTTCCAAGGAAACACCAATCAGTGGTGCAATGGCCCTTTAAATCTCTGAGAACCAGCACGTGTGCACTCTTGGAGGCGGGTATGTGCGCGCACTGGCCACCAGTGAGGACAGAGAAAGCAGTAAGATGGCGGGGTGGGTGAGAACCAGCAGACCAAGCGCTATCGCATCATGCTAAGTGCATTGCAGTCTGTGCGGGGAGTAGGGCAGAGAGTGTGCCCACGGCAATCGGCGCTACACGTAACAATGAGCTTGGTTCTGGTGCATAAAGCTTGATTCTGATATTACAGTGGTCCCTCAAAATATGATGGTAATCCGTTCCAAATGGACCATCGTTTGTGGAAACCGTCGTATGTTGAGGGATCCGTGCAATGTAAAGTATAGGACAGTGGTCTACAACCTGCGGACCTCCGGATGTTGCAAAACTACAACACCCAGCATGCCCGGACAGCCAACGGCTGTCCGGGCATGCTGGGAGTTGTAGTTTTGCAACATCTGGAGGTCCGCAAGTTGAATACCACTGGTAGAGGAAGTTGTATTCACCTGTCCCTGCCGCTCCGGACCGTCACCGCTGCCCTGGATGTTGCCTTCCATCGCTGTCACTGCGTCCCCGGGGTGTCCCCGACGCTCCAGCAAGGCCTCTGCATCTTTGCTCTCCGTCGCCGCCATCACGTCATTACGCACGCCGCTCCTATTGGATGATGGGATGGTGTGCGCAGCGACGTGATGACGACGATGGAGAGCGCCGACGATGCAGGGGATCCCGAAGAGGACGCGCCGGAGCCCCGAGGACAGGTAAGTGATCGTCAGCGGACCACACGGGGCACCGTAAACGGCTATCCGGGGGCAGCTGAAGCAGTCTGCGCTGCAGGATAGCCGTTTATGCGATGGCCCCGACATACAAAAGCATCGTATGATGATGCTGCCTTCACCATGTAATGGCCTCTGAGAGTGATCGTATGTTGAAATGATCGTATGTCGGGGCCATAGTAGGTCGGGGGGGTCACTGTATTTCTGTACCCTAAACTTTGTATGTATGTAATGTGCTCAGTATGTGTGTACGGGCGGGGGGGGGGGGGGGGGGGGGGGGGTCGTGCATTTATTTACAGTGTGGCAATCCAAATCTTATTGTAGCTTGGATGAGAGTTACAGGAGTTGGGACAAGTTATAGTAAATTTAAAGGTTGAAACTTTTTTCAGTCCACATAAGTATACAGTTTATTTGAAACATTATAATTGTTTAATTTGTTATAGAATAGGAATATTTTTTCATGGCCGAGCTACATAAAAAATAGGTGAACTCAAAATAGGGAACCTATTGTTAACCCTTCAATCCCACCCCTGCCCCTGACTATTATTAGATCTGAACAGTCTTACAAGAAATGACAACTACTCTATGAAGGAGATGGTGATGACACGGACAACGCCTGCCTTCATTTATACAATTTATAACCTCGCCTTTGGTTCCTTTAAATTTGTTTGACACCTCGGACAGTGCTCGGAAATTACAGTAAATGGGGACGCAGAGAAGTAGGGGACATCACCATGAAGGTCAATTCTAACCAGGACTTTATAATCATATTGTAGAACTACTCTCCTCCTACAAATAACTACTGGATCCAATATACAAAGTCTACATATAGTAAAAATATTCAGGGCAAAACTAATAGAAAATTTGGATTTATAATTCTCCTTGTTTAGTTTTATTTAAGGAAAACATTTATAAGATTCACAGAAGTGTCTGATTATTACAATGGGACAGGTAATTGTAGACCCAAAGTGTTTTCCTTAAAGGAAATATGGAGCCCCAACAACTTTGGACTGGACTTTCTTTTCTCCTGTACACTATTGTTTGACCGGAGACAATATCGGCAGGCTCCGTGGACAGGCGTGCAAAAAGAGGAAGGGGTGAGCTGTTACCTGTGGTTGTTCCCACACCATTACTGACCCACCTGCCAAACCGGTCATGCTGGAGGATGTTGCAGGCGGCAGAACGTTCTCCACGGCATCTCCAGCGTCACTTGTGTCACATGTGCTCAGTGTGAACCTGCTTTCATCTGTGAAGAGCACAGGGTGCCAGTGCCGAATTTTCCAATCTTGGTGTTCTCTGGCAAATGCCTAATGTCCTGCACATTGTTGGGCTGTTGTGAGTACAACCTCCACCTGTGGACGTTGGGCCCTCATACCGCCCTCATGGAGTCTGTTTCTGATCGTTGAGTGGACGCATGCACATTTGTGTCCTGCTGGAGGTCATTTTGCAGGACTCTGGAAGTGCTCCTCCTGCTCCTCCTTGCAAAAAGGCAGAGGTAGCGGTCCTGCTGCTGGGTTGTTGCCCTCCTACGGCCTCCTCCACGTCTCCTGATGTACTGGCCTGTCTCCTGGTAGCGCCTCCATGTTCTGGACACTACGCTGACAGACACAGCAAACCTTCTTGCCACAGCTCGCATTGATGTGCCATCCTGGATGAGCTGCACTACCTGAGCCACTTGTGTGGGTTGTAGACTCTGTCTCATGCTACCACTAGAGTGAAAGCACCGCCAGCATTCAAAAGTGACCAAAACATCAGCCAGGAAGCATAGGAACTGAGAAGTGGTCTGCGATCACCACCTGCAGAACCACTCCTTTATTGGGGGGGTCTGGGTAATTGCCTATAATTTCCACCTGTTGTCTGTTCCATGTGAAATTGATTGTCAATCAGTGTTCTTCCTGAGTGGACAGTGGGATTTCACACAAGTGTCATTGACTTGGAGTTACAATGTGTTGTTTTAGTGTTCCCTTTATTTTTTGAGCAGTGTAGATAGATATGAGATAGATAGATATGAGCTAGATAGATAGATAGATAGATAGATAGATATGAGATAGATGGATAGATATGAGATAGTTATGAGGTAGATATATATGAGATAGATGAGATAGATAGATAGATAGATAGATAGATAGATATGAGATAGATATAGATGAGATAGATAGATAGATAGATAGATAGATAGATAGATAGATAGATAGATGGATAGATATGAGATAGATAGATAAGAGGTAGATATATATGAGATAGATGAGATATATAGATATGAGATAGATAGATATGAGATAGATAGATATGAGATAGATAGATAGATAGATATGGGATAGATAGATATGAGATAGATAGATATGAGATAGATAGATAGATATGGGATAGATAGATAGATATGAGATAGATAGATTTGAGATAGATAGATAGATAGATAGATATGTGGTGTCCCGGTACCGCATCCTATACGGTACCTGTTTATAGGTCCCCATAGCCAGAGTTCCTAGGACGTCGGGGTCCTTTTATATAGTCCACCCCTAGTCACCTCCCACCCCTCTAGTCATTGCTCTAGTCTTATGTTCCTTATTTGTGGAAGTTTAACTGTATAAAATGTATATAAATAGTTAATTACCTGTGAGAAGCGTTGCAGGACCTGCGGGTCACGTGATCAAGTGAATTCTATGGTATTTCTGCTTGAGGACCTTTGGAAGTCCTTGTGACGTAATGCACTCACTTCCTTTGTGACGGTGAGTGACAGATATTTGGACCAATCAAAACGGCCCCGCCCCTGCCCATATAAGGGCACGGCGGCCATTAATCTCTCTCTTGGTTCCTGGCTGTTGACGAGAAAGGATCTGCGCTGCTGTAATCAGTGAGTCTAGGCCTTAGCCTTGCGGCGACGGCTGATCTATTCCAAATTGTGAGTGTATCAATCCCTAAACACTCTGCAAGACCACCGGACCTTATCTATCCTCTAAATCCGGACGGATCTTCGCAATATACCCTGAATTCAGAGACTATTGTCTAAAGTCAAGGTCTGCAACATCTGTCAGTCATTGAAGTATATAGAGACTGTTTGATTGAGACTGTTACTACCTTGTGGATGTACCGCAAGCCGTTAAGTAAAGTTTATGCAAGTTCAAATTCAACTACCTTGTGGACCTTCAGTCTTTATTGTTATGCACCTATCGTTATTGGGAAGGGCGGCGATAGGCCGGAGAGTCATCTCAGCATACTAGCCCTCAGCCTGGCGTCACAAACTATAGGGTTAACATTAACTCCTGATGTACCAAAGCAAATCCCTGACTGTACTTCCCCTACCCCTGAGGCCTACCACAGATAGATATAAGATAGAAAGATAGAAAGATAGATAGATAGATATTTTTCATTATACATTCTGCATCCACATCTGATTAGTAGTTCTGGAGTAAAGTGAATAGTTATGAGGACAATCAGCCGTCGCGTTGTGTTCCTGTGATTTTCGTTGCGTCTCATATAATCAAAGTCATCCACATCCTGTTGTGAAAGTGTCGGAGATTGATTTGAGATTTGGCTTCATGAATTGATTGTTCCCATTGTTATTTGATTTATTCATTTTTTTATGTATTTTTAATTACAGGTACATGAACCCAAGTGTAAGGCTGCGGGCCCCCAGGAACATGGCGAGATTGGTAATATGGGCGGCTATGGCAGCAATGATTGATAAGAAAAGGGAGTTGACTTGGAAGCGTTATCATCTATAGATGCCCCCATCCGGGTTAATCTGCTTTATAACTGATGTTTTACATTTTGCAAATAAATTCATATGCAGTAAGTGGGGTGACAGAATGGGGTCCAACTCCTGGTCAGCTGACTGAATGGGGTCTAACTCCTGGTCAGCTGACTGAATGGGGTTACACTCCTGGTCAGCTGACTGAATGGGTCCTAGTCCTGGTCAACTGACTGAATTGGATCCAACTCCTGGTCAGCTGACTGAATGGGGTCCAACTCCTGGTCAGCTGACTAAATGGGATCCAACTCCTGGTCAGCTGACTGAATAGGATCCAACTCCTGGTCAGCTGACTGAATGGGCTCCGACTCCTGGTCAGCTAACTTAATGGGGTCCAACTCCTGGTCAGCTGACTGAATGGGTCCTACTCCTGGTAAGCTGACTGAATGGGTCCTACTCCTGGTCAGCTGACTAAATGGGATCCAACTCCTGGTCAGCTGACTGAAAGGGATCCAACTCCTGGTCAGCTGACTGAATGGGGTCCAACTCCTGGTCAGCTGACTAAATGGGATCCAACTCCTGGTCAGCTGACTGAAAGGGATCCAACTCCTGGTCAGCTGACTGAATGGGGTCCAACTCCTGGTCAGCTGACTGAATGGGGTCCAACTCCTGGTCAGCTGACTGAAAGGGATCCAACTCCTGGTCAGCTGACTGAAAGGGATCCAACTCCTGGTCAGCTGACTGAATGGGATCCAACTCCTGGTCAGCTGACTGAATTGATCCGACACCTGGTCAGCTGACTGAATGGGGTACGACTCCTGGTCAGCTGACTGAATGGGGTACGACTCCTGGTCAGCTGACTGAATGGGATCCAACTCCTGGTCAGCTGACTGAATGAGGTCCTACTCCTGGTCAGTGAATGAGGTATGACTCCTATGTCCTTGCTGATCGGGTGAATTAAGGAGCAGAAGTGCTTCATTATTTTTTTCAGTACAGTGCCATATGTTTAGTTGTGGCTACTCTTGGTATTGCAATACATGGCACAGGCCATTCATTAAGCTAATTCATGTTGATGTCCAGACATATCCTAAGAATAGGTTAATAATAGGTCGTAGGAAACCCCTTTTAGCGATTGTCTCATATATTTATTTAAGTGTCTTGGTTGGTGCCGCCTCACTTTACCATTCTCCATATTCTCCAGGGGACAATCCCTCCGGTGACGGCTCCTCCGGATGAATATTTCATGGGGATATATTTACTTTACCTTGTCACCCAGAAATGCATTTACTTGTACAAATAGGCAGCTTATTTCTGCCAGCCTTTCGCCATCCACGTCCGCGCGCCACGAGTCGGGCCCTGTTATCACCAGGGGAGCTTTAAACCACAATATATGAAATTCCAACCTTTTAATAATTTAATCCAATTTCCTCTCGTAGATTTGTAAACCTCCGCCGGAATTTTCAAACATTTTCATATGACATTTCCACAAAGGCTCCGAGGGGCATCCGTTTTTTTTTTTTTTTAACAAATACTTCGCTCCAGGCAGAGAAAATGTTGAATATTCAAGTGACGATAAACCTGATACGTGTGGTAAATTTTAAAATCGAAAAGAAAAAAAATTGTTTTCAAAAGTTGAAATAAAAATGTAATTCTTTACTATATAAATATATATTTAAATATGTAAAAAAGTAACTATTTACCACACACACATATATATATATATATATATATATATATATATATATATATATATATATAAAGCAAAATCATCTGTAGTTGCAGTATCTTGTAATACCTTTTTTATTGGACTAACAAGATTTTGTAGAGAAGCTTTCGGGATTCCTCCCTTTATCAAGTCTTAAGCATTTCTGAGTTCACAAGGGGAAAACACAGGTTCTATCTCACAAAATATGCAGGGGTTAAAACAACATATGTGGAGAATGGACATTAAGTTGGGCCATAAATTGTATAGCTATAGGACGATAGATACAGATAAGGATGAGGGGGGGGGGGGCTGGAGAGCAGAGGTGAGAATGGTGGTTGCGCTGGATGGACAATATTACTACGGAGCCATAGACTGAAGATAAGACTTAGACAGGGAGGGGGAGCAGGGGTGTAATGGTGTCAGAGCAGGGAGAGGGAAGACAGTTTAACAAAGGTTTTAGGACATTTTGATAGTGGGATAAGAAGCTTAAATCCACATTAAGTCCTCTGTTCTTGGAGTCATAAAGAACTATCATTTTGGCTTCAAATGTCTTTCTTTCCTGGGTGTTCTTGAAGTTTCCTTTCAGGATCTTGATTTTGAGGTCCTGTAGGGAGTGACCTGTTTGGGTGAAATGGTGTCCAACTGGGGTGCAATAGTCCTTTTCTCTATGGTTGTTGATGGACGATCTGTGGAGGTTCATCCTTTTATTGAGTGGCTGACTGGTCTCACCAATATAACACTTGGTGCATTGTATCATGTAGACTACGTTCTCTGTGGTGCACGAGTATTGTCCCTTGATGTTGTATGTCTTGTTGTTGTGGGAGGCCTCAGAATTTGTGCAGATGTGTTTGGACCTGAGGTTTGGCGCAGGGTTTGGTCCCATTGTCTGTATCTGATGTGTCTTTGGGTAGTTTCCTATTGACCAGCTCTTGTTTTAAGTTGGGTGGTTGTCTGAAGGCCAAGATGGGTGGTTCAGGAAAGATTTGTTTTAACACCTCGTCTTCTGCTAGTATTGGCTGCAGGTCCTTGATGATTTTGCGTATTTCCTCAAGGGTGGGATTGTATGTGGTAACCAGTGGTATGCGTGATGAGGTTTGTTTCTCTCTGTATTGCAGCAGGTGTTCACGTGGTGTTTGAAGAGCAGAGTGGATTTTCTTATGGATGGTCCATGGTTTGTAACCTTTTTGTTTAAATTTCTCAGCTAGCGTTTGTAGATGTCTCTGTCATCAGGGTTGGAGCAGATGCGGTGGTACCTGATGGCTTGGCTGTATATGATGCCTTTCTTGGTGTGGGACGGATGGGAACTTGAATTGTGTAGATAGCTGGATCGGTCTGTGGGGTTTCTGAATACAGATGTCTGTATTGTAAGATTTTGTAGAGAAGCTTTCGGGATTCCTCCCTTTATCAAGTCATAAGCATTTCTGAGCTCACAAGGAGAAAACACACGTTCTATCTCCCTGCTCTGACACCATCGCACCCCTGCTCCCCCTCCCCTGTTTAAGTCTTATCTTCAGTCTATGGCTCTGTGGTAAAATTGTCCTTTCTCCTCTGTCCAGCGTATTCACCATTCTCACCTCTGTTCTCAACCCCCCCCCCCTAATCCTTATCTGTATCTATCGTCCTATTGCTATACAATTTATGGCCCAACTTAATGTCCATTCTCCACATATGTTGTTTTAACCCCTGCATATTTTGTGAGATAGAACGTTTGAGCTCAGAAATGCTTATGACTTGATAAAGGGAGGAATCCCGAAAGCTTCTCTACAAAATCTTGTTAGTCCAATAAAAAAAGGTTATTACAAGATACTGCAACTACCGATGATTTTGCTTTTTGCATCACTGGACTAATACGGCTATTCCTAACTAATCTATATATATATATATATATATATATATATATATATATATATATATATATATCTCATAAAATGTTGCAGTATCTTGTAATAACCTTTTTTATTGGACTATCAGCATTTTGTAGAGAAGCTTTCGGGATTCCTCCCTTTATCAAGTCCAAAGCAAATCTAAGCTCACAAGCAGAAGACACAGGTTACATCTCACAGATATGCAGGGGTTAAGACAATATATGTGGAGAATTTACACTAAGATGGGCCATAAATTGTCCTGTTATAGGAACACAGACTAAATAGATAAGGATGAGAAAAAGGGGGATGTATATATATATATATATATGAATATATATATATATATATATATATATATATATATATATATATATACACACACACAAACAATAAAAATAATAAAATAAATGAGAATATATATATATATATATATATATATATTTATTTAAATATGTTCAAATACATTCTTTATAAAAAAATATATGTATATATATATATATATATATATATATATATATAAAAAAAAAATATATATATATATATATATATATATATATATATATATACATATAAATTTTAATCCAGAAATATTGCACTTTCTCTGTAAATTATAGAAGTCGCATTATAATTTTCTTTTTTTTATTTCAACCCTATTTTCCGTGGAGCCGCATGATTTATACAAATAATGCATATGGCAATAAAAGATTCACAACGTACAAAGCTCCGGCTTATGAATAAGCCAACACTATAATTTAAATTGGCTGCTTAAAATTCTCGGAAGCTTCCGCGGTGTCAGAAATTAGTCAGGATTCAGAGGAGTTTATGCAAACAGAAGCTTCCGCCCGGCGCGCCGCGATTTCCAATATTTTTTTACATTATTAAACGTCCGCGAAGACGACAACAATTAAAACTTTCTCGCTCTTGTGTTTTCGTACTTTTTTTTTTTTTTCTTCTTTTCGTTTTTTTCTTTTTGATCTTTTGTGGAAAAAAAAAAAAAAAAAAACAGGGATTCTGGGAAACTTGACATCTGTGCGCTGAGTGTTTGAAATGTGAAAGCGAAGGGATGGAAGTAACGCGGCGCGCGCAGCCTCGGGTGAAATCATTTCTGTCTCTTCTTCTTTCAGGAAGGATAGGAGTCCGCTGAAGTGGCCAATTATTCCGCACCGTCTGAGGCGGATTCAGATTTCATTTGCTGTTAATATAATTTTGGATCTATTAGGTAACAATAGATTTTATATACTTAGTAGATGGACCCAGGGATCGGCGAATGTCATCCAAGGAATATATCAATGTAAAATAACATTATTGATACATTATTGACGAGAATGAAGCAGACAATTACCGAGGGAAAACTGATCAATAGCCTCCTGAACCGGACAGTCCTCGGCTTCCTCACCCGGCACAATGTCCTCCGTAATACCAAGCATCGTCCGCGCCAAACCACCGCGCCACCGACTGCATCTACACCATTCTCTTCCAGTCAGGGTTGGATGTCCTTCTACTTGGTGTGGCACCAAAACCTGTTCCTGTGACTTATGACCTCATCAGAAGCCTGTACACCAGTGTTTCCCAACCAGGGTGCCTCCAGCTGTTGCAAGACTACAACTCCCAGCATGCCCGGACAGCCTTCGGCTGCCCGGGCATGCTGGGAGTTGTAGTTTTGCAACAGCTGGACGCACCTTGGTTGGGAAACAGTGCCGTACACTGAGAACCAATGCAGCGTAAAGGTTAAAGGGGTACTCCGGTGTAAAACTTTTTTTCTTTTTTATAAGTCAATTGATGCCAGAAAGTTAAAGGGGTACTCCGGTGAAAACCTCTTTTCTTTTAAATCAACTGGCTCCGGAAAGTTAAACAGATTTGTAAATTACTTCTATTAAAAAAATCTTAATCCTTCCTGTACTTATTAGCTGCTGAAGACTACAGAGGAAATTCTTTTCTTTTTGGAATGCTCTCTGATGACATCACGAGCACAGTTCTCTCTGCTGATGTTATTATAATAATAATAATAATAAGTCTTTATTTTTTGTTGTCCTTAGTGAGATTTGAACCCAAGTCCCCAGCACTGCGAGGCAGCAGTGCTAACCACTGAGCCACCATGCTGCCCTTAGCATACATCTGCTATGCACGGTTGCTAAAATGGACAGATGTCAGCAGAGAGCACTGTGCTCGTGATGTCATCAGTGTTCCAAAAAGAAAGGAATTTCCTCTGTAGCATTCAGCAGCTAATAAGTACTGGAAGAATTAAGATTTTTTAATAGAAGTAATTTACAAATATGTTTAACTTTGTAGCACCAGTTGATTTAAAAGAAAAAAGGTTTTCACCGGAGTACCCCTTGAAAGGGGTATTTCAGGAAAAAACTTTTTTTTATATATCAACTGGCTCCAGAAAGTTAAACAGATTTGTAAATTACTTCTATTAAAAATCTTAATCCTTCCTGTACTTATGAGCTGCTGAATACTACAGAGGAAATTATTTTCTTTTTGAAATACAGAGCTGTCTGCTGACATCATGAGCACAGTACTCTCTGCTGACATCTCTGTCCATTTTAGGAACTGTCCAGAGCAGCATATGTTTGCTATGGGTATTTCCTTTTACTCTGGACAGTTCCTAAAATGGACAGAGATGTCAGCAGAGAGTACTGTGCTCATGATGTCAGCAGAGAGCTCTGTGTTTCAAACGGAAAAGAATTTCCACTGTAGTATTCAGCAGCTAATAAGTAAAGGAAGGATTAAGATTTTTTTTAATAGAAGTAATTTACAAATCTGTTTAACTTTCTGGCACCAGTTGATTATATAAAAAAGTTTTTCACCAGAGTACCCCTTTAAACAGATTTGTAAATTACTTCTATAAAAAAATCTTAATCCTTCCAGTACTTATTAGCTGCTGAATATTACAGAGGAAATTATTTTCTTTTTGGGGCACGGAGCTCTCTGCTGACATCACGAGCACAGTGCTCTCTGCTGACATCTCTGTCCATTTTAGGAACTGTCCAGAGTAGGAGAAAATCCCCATAGCAAACATATGCTGCTCTGGACAGTTCCTAAAATGGACAGAGATGTCAGCAGAGAGCACTATAGGCTCAGGCGATAGGCTGAGCGGCAGTGTGATGTTTTCGGCCCAGGCAGCAGGTGTCGGTGTAGTGAAAAATTGTGTGTCTTGACTTTGCTGCGGCCGGTGATTGGCTGAGCGCAGTATGACTCGCCGACCACCGGCAACCAGGAAGAGGATCGCGACGGAGGCCGTAGTGGGTTACCGGGGGAGCGAAGGAAGGTATGTACCCGTTTTTTTTTTTTTTCCTGCCGGCAGTATGGACGATCATATTCCTATTCCGGAGTTTTCCTTTAATAAATATATACCTGCAACAGCACCATACATTTGGTAGTGGCTATGCGTGGTATTGCAACTCAGTCCCATTCACTGGAATATACACTGCTCAAAAAAATAAAGTGAACCCTTAAACAACACAATGTAACTCCAAGTCACTGACACTTGTGTGAGATCCCACTGTCCACTCAGGAAGAACACTGATTGACAATCAATTCACATGGAACAGACAACACGTGGAAATTATAGGCAATTAGCAAGACACCCCCAATAAAGGAGTGGTTCTGCAGGTGGTGACCACAGACCACTTCTCAGTTCCTATGCTTCCTGGCTGATGTTTTGGTCACTTTTGAATGCTGGAGGTGCTTTCACTCTAGTGGTAACATGAGATGGAGTCTACAACCCACACAAGTGGCTCAGGTAGTGCAGCTCATCCAGGATGGCACATCAATGCGAGCTGTGGCAAGAAGGTTTGCTGTGTCTGTCAGCGTAGTGTCCAGAGCATGGAGGCGCTACCAGGAGACAGGCCAGTACATCAGGAGACATGGAGGAGGCCGTAGGAGGGCAACAACCCAGCAGCAGGACCACTACCTCTTCCTTTGTGCAAGGCCACAAATGTGCATGTGTCCACTCAAACGGTCAGAAACAGACTCCATGAGGGCGGTATAAGGGCCCGACATCCACAGGTGGGGGTTGTGCTTACAGCCCAACACCGTGCAGGACGTTTGGCATTTGCCAGAGAACACAAAGATTGGCAAATTCACCACTGGCGTCCTGTGCTCTTCACAGATGAAAGCAGGTTCCCACTGAGCACATGTTACAGATGTGACAGAGTCTGGAGACGCCGTGGAGAACTTTCTGCTGCCTGCGACATTCTCCAGCATGAGCGGTTTGGCGGTGGGTCAGTAATGGTGTGGGGTGTCATTTCTTTGGGTAGGGCCGCACAGCCCTCCATGTGTTTGCCAGAGGTAGCCTGACTGCCATTAGGTACCGAGATGAGATCCTCAGACCCCTTGTGAGACCATTTGCTGGTGCGCTTGGCCCTGGGTTCCTCCTAATACAAGACAATGCTAGACCTCATGTGGCTGGAGTGTGTCAGCAGTTCCTACAAGAGGAAGGCAGTGTAGTACAAGACTGCAATACCATCATGACCAACGCCAAATGCACAGCACTGTGCCTGGTAAGAAATGGAGAGTCTGGGGCTCAGACCAGGACACCACAGTCCCTTTAATCAGCCGATGGGAACCGTGACAAAATAGGACTCCATACTGATCTGATTCTAAAAATTAAATATAAATATTAAAGGGGTACTCAGCTTCTAGACATCTTATCCAAAGGATAGGGGATAAGATGCCTTATCGTGGGAGGCTTGCTGCTAGGGACCCCCGCGATCTCAGCTGCTGCACCCACGACATCCAGGGGGCGATGCAGGGCGGAGGCTCGTGACATCACGGTCACGTCCCGCTTGTGACATCCCAGTCACGCCCACTCAATTAGAGTTTATGGGAGAGGGGGCGTGACGGCATCTCCACCCATAGACTTGCATTGCGCGGGACGTGACCGTGATGTTATGAGCCTCCGGTGCTGCACCTGACGCTCTAAAGGAATGCCGGGTGCAGCAGGGAGATCGCGGGGGTCCCCAGCGGCGGGACCCCCGCGATCAAACATCTTATCCCCTATCCTTAGAGGATAAGATGTCTTTGGGCGGATTATCCCTGTAAAGTGCCCCAAAAAAACTTTAAATCCTCCATCTATCAGGAATTTGCAGATTTGTCTTCCCCGAAGTATGTGACCGTGCTGTGACACAAGTCAAGGACATTGCTTACGCTGTATTTTGGTAATTGTGTCCTTGACGGATTCAAGTTCGGGAAGTGGCTGCAGAACATTTAACCGGTAATAATATTGTGTATTAGAATTAATATCCTCCAGAAAACAGCGAAGCCATCGTCTTCTTCAGCGCCCGTCTTGTAATCTGCGGCAAGGAGATCATTACCGGAGTTATTAATATGACTGATCTGACTACCGTATCTCGCCATTCGCTGCCGCCGTCCTTTAGAAGCTGAATGACGCCGCTGTGTAAATGATCTTCCAGACATGTTAGGCTGTTCTCCTGCGCGGTCTTCTGGGACGCCGACGCAGCCACTCGCTTAGTCATGTCAGCAGCACCCAAAAGCTTGCTGAAGGCGACCGACGCTTCAAGTGCAAATTCCTCCTGTGCGAAAGAAGATTCACAGAGACGTGATAATAGGTTGTGGCTCGCGCCGTTCCCCATGGACTGTTCAATTATGAATGCCAATATGTACGTTCTAGAAAAGGGCCCCTTATTGCTATAGACGTCTATTGTGATCATTCAGCTGGTGGCCGGGATCCTCGGAGGCTCAGTGCACAATATATCTAAGTCTGGAATCCGTAATAAGATGCAAGAAATGTAATTATATAGAATCCAGTTATGGCTGGTGCCGCTATAGTGGTTAATACCAGGTTCCCTTCCACCCGAGGGAATGGTTTGGCTTGTTTCCTCAGCTCTGTACCACATTACCTCCTCCAGAGAAGACTGTCATGTTCACACTGTCCCCTGGCCCCCTGCATGTAGCTTCTGGGCCCCGATGCAAAATCTGCAACAGTGTGTCTCGGTTGCTACGGGCTACGATTGGGCCGATGCCCGGCATTAAAGGGGTACTCCGGCGCTTAGACATCTTATCCCCTATCCAAAGGGGATAGCAGGGGACCCCCTTGATCTTGCACGCAGCACCCCAGTTAAAATCAGTCCCCGGAGCGTGTTCGCTCCGGGTCTGATTACCGGTGACCACAGGGCCAGCGGCGTGTGATGTCACGGCTCCGCCCCCGTGTGACATCACGCTCCACCCCTCAAAACAAGCCTATGGGAGGGGACCCTGTGGGCGCCAGTAATCAGACCCGGAGCGAACACACTCCGGGGACTGATTTTAACTGGGGTGCTGCGTGCAAGATCACGGGGGTCCGCAGCGGCGGGACCCACGTGAACAGGCATCTTATCGCCTATCCTTTGGGGACACGCCCCCTCCGACCACATGCCAATCACCTTTTACCACCACAATGGAGGGAAACACCCGCTCTCACCACACACCAATCACCTCCCCCACCACAAGGGAGGGACACACCCCCTCCAACTACACACCAATCACCTCCCCCACCACAAGGGAGGGACACACCCCCTCACACCGCACACCAATCACCTCCCACCACTACAAGGGAGGGACACACCCCCTCACACCACACACCAATCACCTCCCCCACCACAAGGGAGGGACACGCCCCCTCCAACTACACACCAATCACCTCCCCCACCACAAGGGAGGGACACACCCCCTCACACCGCACACCAATCACCTCCCACCACTACAAGAGAGGGACACGCCCCCTCCAACTACACACCAATCACCTCCCCCACCACAAGGGAGGGACACACCCCCTCACACCACACACCAATCACCTCCCACCACTACAAGAGAGGGACACGCCCCCTCCAACTACACACCAATCACCTCCCACCACTACAAGAAAGGGACACACCGCATTCCCATGAGAGGATTTCTAATACAGTGAGTTAATGAAAAGAGGGATGTTTACAATAAATATACCGTATTTTTCGCCGTATAAGACGCACTTTTTCTTCCCCAAAACTGGGGGGGAAAAGTCCGTGCGTCTTATACGGCGAATACACCCCTATCGCGGGGGTCCCTGCAGCCATCAACGGCCGGGACCCACGGCTAATACAGGACATCACCGATCGCGGTGATGCCTTGTATTAACCCTTCAGACGCGGCGATCAAAGCTGACCGCCGCGTCTGAAGGGAAAGTGACACTAACCCGGCTGTTCAGCGATTTCACCGCGACGTCCAGAACAGCCCGACTGAATAGCCAGGTTAGTGCTTACAGGACACCGGGAGGGACCTTACCTGCCTCCTCGGTGTCTTCTCCGTTCAGGGATCCCCTGTATGGCCGGCGCTCTCCTTCCTCGTCATCACGTCATCGTGTACGTGCGTCGGCGTGCGTAACGACGTGATGACGGAGAGCGAGGATACCCGGCCGGCAGCAGAGATGTTCCGGAGCAACGGGGACACGGCGACAGTGATGGAGCGACATCCAGGGCAGCGGTGACGGGTCTGGAGCGGCGGGGACACGTGAGTATTACCTCCTATGCAGTGGTCTTCAATCTGCGGACCTCCAGATGTTGCAAAACTACAACTCCCAGCATGCCCGGACAGCCAACGGCTGTCCGGGCATGCTGGGAGTTGTAGTTTTGCAACATCTGGAGGTCCGCAGGTTGAAGACCACAATTGGGTTCAAAATCTTAATTTTTTTAGATTTTGCACCTATAAATTGGGTGCGTCTTATACGCCGGTGCGTCCTATAGGGCGAAAAATACGGTAGGTCATAGAGGCCAAAAACTCTGTCAGGATTAGGGACTGAGTAAAATTACACATTTTCTTTTGATGAATTGAGGGGGCCTGGTTTGACGTCACGTCCCCAGTCCCGGAAACCCGGAGGTTTCTGAATGAACCTGGAGATTCAGCACCAGCATAAAATGCGGGTGCTGCAGGGAGACCGGGGGGGGGGGGGGGGGGGGGGTCGTTGGTCTCAGCAGTGATCAGACATCTTAGGGGATAAAATGTTTTTGCCCGGAATACCGTTTAACCCCTTAAGGACGCAGGACGTAAATGTACGTCCTGGTGAGGTGGTACTTAACGCACCAGGACGTACATTTACGTCCTAAGCATAACCGCGGGCATCGGAGCGATGCCCGTGTCATGCGCGGCTGATCCCGGCTGCTGATCGCAGCCAGGGACCCGCCGGCAATGGCCGACGCCCGCGATCTCGCGGGCGTCCGCCATTAACCCCTCAGGTGCCGGGATCAATACAGATCCCGGCATCTGCGGCAGTTCGCGATTAAAATGAACGATCGGATCGCCCGCAGCGCTGCTGCGGGGATCCGATCATTCAGAACGCCGCACGGAGGTCCCCTCACCTTCCTCCGTGCGGCTCCCGGCGTCTCCTGCTCTGGTCTGTGATCGAGCAGACCAGAGCAGGAGATGACCGATTATACTGATCTGTTCTATGTCCTATACATAGAACAGATCAGTATTAGCAATCATGGTATTGCTATGAATAGTCCCCTATGGGGACTATTCAAGTGTAAAAAAAAATGTAAAAAAATGTAAAAGTAAAAGTAAAAAAAAAGTGAAAAATCCCCTCCCCCAATAAAAAAGTAAAACGTCTGTTTTTTCCTATTTTACCCCCAAAAAGCGTAAAAAACATTTTTTATAGACATATTTGGTATCGCCGCGTGCGTAAATGTCCGAACTATTAAAATAAAATGTTAATGATCCCGTACGGTGAACGGCGTGAACGAAAAAAAATTTAAAAAGTCCAAAATTCCTACTTTTTTAATACATTTTATTAAAAAAAAATTATAAAAAATGTATTAAAAGTTTTTTATATGCAAATGTGGTATCAAAAAAAAGTACAGATCATGGCGCAAAAAATGAGCCCCCATACCGCCACTTATACGGAAAAATAAAAAAGTTATAGGTCATCAAAATAAAGGGATTATAAACGTACTAATTTGGTTAAAAAGTTTGTGATTTTTTTTAAGCGCAACAATAATATAAAAGTATGTAATAATGGGTATCATTTTAATCGTATTGACCCTCAGAATAAAGAACACATGTCATTTTTACCAGAAATTGTACGGCGTGAAAACAAAACCTTCCAAAATTAGCAAAATTGCGTTTTTCGTTTTAATTTCCCCACAAAAATAGTGTTTTTTGGTTGCGCCATACATTTTATGATATAATGAGTGATGTCATTACAAAGGACAACTGGTCGCGCAAAAAACAAGCCCTCATACTAGTCTGTGGATGGAAATAGAAAAGAGTTATGATTTTTAGAAGGCGAGGAGGAAAAAATGAAAACGTAAAAATGTAATTGTCTGAGTCCTTAAGGCCAAAATGGGCTGAGTCCTTAAGGGGTTAAAGGGGTACTCCGGTGAAAACCTTTTTTCTTTTAAATCAACTGATGGCAGAAAGTTAAACATATTTGTAAATTACTTCTATTAAAAAATCTTAATCCTTCCAGTACTTATTAGCTGCTGAATGCTACAGAGTAAATTCTTTTCTTTTTGTAACAATGATGACATCACGAGCACAGTGCTCTCTGCTGACATCTCTGTCCATTTTAACAACCGTGCATAGCAGATGTATGCTAAGGGCAGCATGGTGGCTCGGTGGTTAGCACTGCTGCCTTACAGTGCTGGGGACTTGGGTTCAAATCCCACTAAGGACAACAATAAATAGAGTGTTATTATTATTATTATAATAACGTCAGCAGAGAGAACTGTGGTTGTGATGTCATCAGAGAGCATTCCAAAAAGAAAAGAATTTCCTCTGTAGTATTCAGCAGCTAATAAGTACAGGAAGGATTAAGATTTTTTAATAGAAGTAATTTACAAATATGTTTAACTTTCTGCCACCAGTTGATTTAAAAGAAAAAAGTTTTTTACCGGAGTACCCCTTTAAGGATTGTGATATTTCAGGGACTACTTGACCAGGGACTGCACCATGACTCCTTATACTTAAAGGGGTACTCCGGTGGAAACCTTTTTATTTTTATTTTTTTATTTTTTTATCAACTGGTGCCAGCAAATCAAACAGATTTGTAAATGACTTCTATTTAAAAATATTAATCCTTCCAGTACTTATCAGCTGCTTTATGCTCCACAGGAAGTTCTTTTCTTTTTGAATTTCCTTTCTAGTCTGACCACAGTGCTCTCTGCTGACACCGCTGTCCGTGTCTGGAATTGTCCAGAGTAGGAGAAAACCTCACCTGCCCTGGACAGTTCCTGACGTGGACAGAGGTGGCGGCAGAGGGCACTGTGGTCAGACTAGAGAGAACAACAAAACTTCCTCCGGAGCATACAGCAGCCGATAAGTACTGGAAGGGTTAAGATTTTTAAATAGAAGTCACTTACATATCTGTTTAACTTTTTGGAGCCGGTTACAGAGGACACTATGCCCTGTGATATTTCAGGGATGCCCTATGGATAGAAGATAAGTGTTAACGCTGGTAGAACGTCCGTAGGTTTTTAGTAGAATAATATTTTTTTTTTCTTAAAGTTTATATGAACTTTACAGGAAAAAAAGGGCGTCTCAAGGACGTCACTGGGTTCACAAGTTTTTGATTTTTGAACAAATTGTTTCTTGACACAGAAATCACTTCAAACCAGAGAAAGATCAATAGACAGGAAACCAGGTCAGCAGCCGTCTCAGCGAACCGAAAACAGACGAACGGGAAGGTTCCGTGGAAAATGCGCAATATTTAGAAAAAAATTAAAACGCTCTTGACCCGAATTACTTTCTCTCTACCTCTGGAAAGTTTGTTACTGACGAGGCGTAAAAATGCTAATTACAGCCTCGAAAAAAATAAATTAAAAAAAAAACGAAACCAGCAGCCTGAGACCGATGGGGGACGCGGGGACGTCTGCAGAACGTCTTGAAATATCGCCAATTATCCTTGTAACTAACCGGAGAAAGATTCCTGCGGTTCCAATTTATAATCTACAATTGAGAACCATCTGTGACAGGAAAGTCCATTTGCCAGTTCGATAACTACTGGAATGTGATTGTTTTGTGTTTTGAACATATGCTCGGCGCGTCCTTGTCACTCGCGATGTCTCGGCACCGCCGCAACGATTCTGCATTCTATAAAATATAAAGTCTCCTCCGTTATTCTATTACTTTTAGTTTTAATTTGGGGCAAAATAGGGGCAGTAGTACCACCAAAAGGCTGGCGCATTCGCCAAATTATTATGTATTCTGGACTCATTTTACACCTCTCTCAGAAGTCAAAATTTAAAGGGGTACTCCGTTGCCCCAGCGTTCGGAAAACATTTTGTTCCGAGCGCATGGAGGGGGCGGCGGGGGGTCGTGACGTAATGTCACGCCCCCTTGTGATGTCACTCCACACACCCTCAATGCAAGTCTATGGGAGGGGGCGTGGCAGTAGCCACGCCCCCTCCCATAGACTTGCATTTAGGGGGTGTGGTGTGATGTCATGAGGGGGCGTGGCTGTGACGTCACGACCCCCGGCGTTCGTTTAGAACAGAGATCGTGGGGGTCCCAGCTGCGGGACTCCCTCGATCAGGCATCTTATTCCCTATCCTTTGTATAGGGGATAAGATGTCTAGTTGTGGAGTACCCCTTTAAGCTTTACTCCAATATCAGGTTAAAAAAAAAAAAAAACACAAGACATAAAAATGTAGAAACATGCAGCATTGCTTACCCGTCTGTCCCAGTTCTGAAACCTCCAAAACCCATTTGTTTTAGGGGGTCTTCGTCTTGTTTTTCCCGGTTGAGCAGTTGCTCAGTACTACAATTCCCAGAATGCTATGCTCTCCCTTAGCTCTTTATCACGGTCCTCCCATCATGTCTAGTCCCTTTCCACAGCACTTCTGTCAGTCCCCTACACAAAGCTGCTGCATAATATAACATTTTACAGCAGACTATCACACCCGCTGTATTCATACCCTGTCTGTTCCTCTGCCTGTGGCATTGCTCAGCATGAGGCAGCATGCTGTAACCAGACCTCATTCTTCCCTTTATATATATATATATATATATATATATATATATATATATATATATATATATATGTATATATATATAGATATATATGTGTGTCAAAGAGACAGTGATGTAGCTGTAGGGGCTGATCAAAGGTGATGACATCACTCTGGGGGCAGGGCTAGAGCTCATAGTCAAGATCCAGCCATGCTTCCTAAGACAGCAGAAGATAATAAAAGAGACGCCACACTAACAATAGGAGGACTACACAACTTCCTATCTGGAGAGAGAGAGGAGCTAGGAACTGCTGAGACAACATCGAACTGATGATGAGAGGACTACACAACTACCTATCTGGAGAGAGGGAGGAGCCAGGAACTGCTGAGACAACATCGAACTGATGATGAGAGGACTACACAACTTCCTATCTGGAGAGAGGGAGGAGCCAGGAACTGCTGAGACAACATCGAACTGATGATGAGAGGACTACACAACTTCCTATCTGGAGAGAGGGAGGAGCCAGGAACTGCTGAGACAACATCGAACTGATGATGAGAGGACTACACAACTTCCTATCTGGAGAGAGGGAGGAGCCAGGAACTGCTGAGACAACATCAAACTGATGATGAGAGGACTGCACAACTACCTATCTGGAGAGAGGGAGGAGCCAGGAACTGCTGAGACAACATCGAACTGATGATGAGAGGACTACACAACTTCCTATCTGGAGAGAGGGAGGAGCCAGGAACTGCTGAGACAACATCAAACTGATGATGAGAGGACTACACAACTTCCTGTCAGGGGTGAACCACACAAAAACATGCTAAAGCCAGTACAATTTGTGATAAGACTATATTAACAAGTATCTTGGAATGATAGTCTTATCTACATACAATTTTCTGATACTGGAATATCCCGTAAAATATAAAATTCTATGTCATTTGATACACAAAATTTAGCAGAAAACCATGCCTTATCTAATGATACATTTTACTCTATTATTGACAGTGGGGGGAGGGATTTACTAAGACTGGGTTTCATACAGTTTTATGTAAAGCCTGTGCACACCTCATAATATATCAGGCGAAGTTTGTGCCCCTGTGAGCAGATGGAAATTGCATGAAAACAACCCACTCGACAAATTAGACAGCTTCTTCCTTCCTCACCTCTCCTGGTATATAGGACACCAATGTTTTGTATCATATCATAATTTTTATTGTTGTTGTTTTTACTGTTTTGTATAGTCATTTATTTTATTTATTTTTTAGATTCTTCTCTATCATGCACCTTTTTAGACATTTTTTGATACATTAAAGGGGTACTCCGGCGCTAAGACATCTTATCCACTATCCATAGGATAGGGGATAAGATGACTGATAGCGGGGATCCCCGTGATCTTGCACGCAGCATCCCATTAGAATCAGTCCCCGGAGCATGTTCGCTCCGGGTCTGATTACTGGCGATCACGGGGGCCGGAGCATTGTGACGTCACGCTCCGCCCCCTCAATGCAAGCCTATGGGAGGGGGCGTGACAGCTGCCACGCCCCCTCTCATAGGCTTGCATTGAGGGGGCAAAGATGTCTTAGCGCTGGAGTACCCCTTTAAGTGCATGGCATCAACTACAGTGATCCCTCAACTTACAATGGCCTCAACATACAATAGTTTCAACATACAATGGTCTTTTCTGGACCATTGTACTTAGAAACCAGACTCAACATACAATGTACGGACAGTCCAGATCTGTGAAATGTGTCAATACCCCGATGAACTGACCAATCAGAATGGACATTTCACTGGTAAAACCCCTGTATTACTGAAGCGTATGCACTGACTAGTAATGAGCGGCAGGGGCCATATTCGAATTTGCAATATTTTGCAAATATATTGACAATTATTCGTCCTATGTTCGCGAAATTCGCATATTTGCCATGTTCACTCACTTTTTTTTCCCATGCGAAAATTTGCATAAAAATTAGCATGTGAAAAAAAAAAAAGAATATTCATCATTATGTATATATAGCACTATATAATAAATATTTGCAAAATCGCGAAGTGTCGATATTTGCAATAAAAATTTTCATTACGAATATTCGTACTCAACACAACTCAACACAACTCAACACTAGCATTGACTGCTGTTTGGTAGCGCCCCCTACAGTACAGTGAGGTATTACATGTTCTGTACACTTTACCTGTATTACTGAAGTGTATGCATTGACTGCTGTCTGGTAGCGCCCCCTACAGTACAGGGAGGTATTACATGTTCTGTACACTTTACCTGTATTACTGAAGTGTATGCATTGACTGCTGTTTGGTAGCGCCCCCTACAGTACAGTGAGGTATTACATGTTCTGTACACTTTACCTGTATTACTGAAGTGTATGCATTGACTGGTGTCTGGTAGCGCCCCCTACAGTACAGGGAGGTATTACATGTTCTGTACACTTTACCTGTATTACTGAAGTGTATGCATTGACTGCTGTTTGGTAGCGCCCCCTACAGTACAGTGAGGTATTACATGTTCTGTACACTTTACCTGTATTACTGAAGTGTATGCACTGACTGGTGTCTGGTAGCGCCCCCTACAGTACAGGGAGGTAGTACATGTTCTGTACTCTTTACCTGTATTACTGAAGTGTATGCATTGACTGCTGTCTGGTGATGCCCCCTACAGTACAGGGAGGTAGTACATGTTCTGTACTCTTTACCTGTATTACTGAAGTGTATGCACTGACTGCTGTCTGGTAGCGCCCCCTACAGTACAGGGAGGTATTACATGTTCTGTACTCTTTACCTGTATTACTGAAGTGTATGCATTGACTGGTGTCTGGTAGCGCCCCCTACAGTACAGGGAGGTATTACATGTTCTGTACTCTTTACCTGTATTACTGAAGTGTATGCACTGACTGGTGTCTGGTAGCGCCCCCTACAGTACAGGGAGGTATTACATGTTCTGTACACTTTACCTGTGTTACTGAAGTGTATGCACTGACTGATGTCTGGTAGCGCCCCCTACAGTACAGGGAGGTATTACATGTTCTGTACTCTTTACCTGTATTACTGAAGTGTATGCACTGACTGGTGTCTGGTAGCGCCCCCTACAGTACAGGGAGGTATTACATGTTCTGTACTCTTTACCTGTATTACTGAAGTGTATGCACTGACTGGTGTCTGGTAGCACCCTCTACAGTACAGGCAGGTATTACATGTTCTGTACTCTTTACCTGTATTACTGAAGTGTATGCACTGACTGGTGTCTGGTAGCGCCCCCTACAGTACAGGGAGGTATTACATGTTCTGTACTCTTTACCTGTCCCAGGGTTAGCTGCTCCTTTGGACACCAGGTGAGGACGGCTCCATGTTACTTTTTTAGGACACTGTGTACTGTACAGGACCCTGAAGAAGCTCCTGTCCTCTACATAGACAGTGATTACAGCTCCCAGCAGATCTTTCTTACTTTTATATGTAAGGATTTGCTTTATCTGTATTAGTTATCTACTTAGTTTTCTATAATCCTCACTGTACTGTGTTGTCTATCAGGGCCTACTGGGAGTTGTCGTAGCCGGAGAGCTACAGGTTGGGGAAGCGTAGTCTAAGGATTCCAGTTGATATGACAGATCCGGATATATACTGAATGTGACTCATCTTTCTTCATTTAGTAATTACATGATGTATTTTGACAAATCCAAGTAAAGCGCAGTCAGCGAATCGGCGCGGCCCAGTTTAATGTAAAGGGATTATATTTGCCAGGGAATGAAATGCGAGCTGGATCCTTCATATTGGGATTATGTAAATTATCGTCCTACAAATCCGTCATCTGTCAGAATCATGGCATCTGCATATTGTATGTGTAACAATGTATTACCTGAGCTTCATGATATCAAGGAGACTATTGTCATTAACTGAGCTGAGCCAAAGACGTACAGTGAGGAGGAGCTGCGCCAAAGATGTACAGTGAAGAGGAGCTGTGCCAAAGATGTACAGGGAGGAGGAGCTGAGCCAAAGACGTACAGTGATGAGGAGCTGCGCCAAAGATGTACAGTGAGGAGGAGCTGCGCCAAAGACGTAGAGGGAGGAGGAGCTGAGCCAAAGACGTACAGTGAGGAGGAGCTGCGCCAAAGATGTACAGGGAGGAGGAGCTGCGCCAAAGACGTACAGGGAGGAGGAGCTGAGCCAAAGACGTACAGTGAGGAGGAGCTGCGCCAAAGATGTACAGGGAGGAGGAGCTGAGCCAAAGATGTACAGGGAGGAGGAGCTGCGCCAAAGATGTACAGGGAGGAGGAGCTGAGCCAAAGACATACAGTGATGAGGAGCTGCGCCAAAGATGTACAGTGAGGAGGAGCTGCGCCAAAGATGTACAGTGAGGAGGAGCTGAGCCAAAGACGTAGAGGGAGGAGGAGCTGAGCCAAAGACGTACAGTGAGGAGGAGCTGCGCCAAAGACGTACAGTGAGGAGGAGCTGAGCCGAAGACGTACAGTGATGAGGAGCTGAGCCGAAGACGTACAGTGTGGAGGAGCTGAGCCGAAGACGTACAGTGAGGAGGAGCCGAGCCAAAGACGTACAGTGAGAAGGAGCCGAGCCAAAGACGTACAGTGAGGAGGAGCCGAGCCAAAGACGTACAGGGAGGAGGAGCCAAGCCAAAGACATACAGAGAGGAGGAGCTTAGCCAAAGACGTACAGTGAGGAGGAGCCGAGCCAAAGACATAGAGTGAGGAGGAGCTGAGCCAAAGACGTACAGGGAGGAGGAGCTGAGCCAAAACGTACAGTGAGGAGGAGCTCAGCCAAAGACGTACAGTGATGAGGAGCTGAGCCGAAGACGTACAGTGATGAGGAGCTGAGCAAAAGACGTACAGTGATGAGGAGCTGAGCAAAAGACGTAAAGTGAGGAGGAGCTGAGCCAAAGACGTACAGTGAGGAGGAGCTCAGCCAAAGACGTACAGTGAGGAGGAGCTGAGCCAAAGACAAACATTGAGGAGGAGCTGAGCCAAAGACGTACAGTGAGGAGGAGCTCAGCCAAAGACGTACAGTGATGAGGAGCTGAGCCAAAGACGTACAGTGAGGAGGAGCTGCGCCAAAGACATACAGGGAGGAGCTCAGCCAAAGACATACAGGGAGGAGGAGCTGAGCCAAAGACATACAGGAAGGAGGAGCTCAGCCAAAGACATACAGGGAGGAGGAGCTGAGCCAAATACATACAGGGAGGAGGAGCTCAGCCAAAGACATACAGGGAGGAGGAGCTGAGCCAAAGACATATAGTGAGGAGGAGCTGAGCCAAAGACATACAGGGAGGAGGAGCTGAGCCAAAGACATACAGTGAGGAGGAGCTGAGCCAAAGATGTACAGGGAGGAGGAGCTGAGCCAAAGACGTACAGGGAGGAGGAACTGAGCCAAAGACGTACAGTGAGAAGGAGCTGAGCCAAAGACGTAAAGTGAGGAGGAGCTGAGCCAAAGACGTACAGTGAGGAGGAGCTGAGCCAAAGATGTACAGGGAGGAGGAGCTGAGCCAAAGACGTACAGGTAGGAGGAACTGAGCCAAAGACGTACAGGGAGTAGTGAGGAGGAGCTGAGCCAAGGATGTACAGTGAGGAGGAGCTTAGTCACAGACGTACAGTGAGGAGAAGCTGAGCCAAAGACTTACAGGGAGGAGGAGCTGAGCCAAAGACGTACAGTGAGGAGGAGCTGAGCCAAAGACGTACAGGGAGGAGGAGCTGAGCCAAAGAAGTACAGTGAGGAGGAGCTCAGCCAAAGACGTACAGTGAGGAGGAGCTGAGCCAAAGACGTCCAGTGCGGAGGAGCTGAGCCAAAGACGTACAGTGAGGAGGAGCTGAGCCGAAGACGTACAGTGATGAGGAGCTGAGCCGAAGACGTACAGTGTGGAGGAGCTGAGCCGAAGACGTACAGTGAGGAGGAGCCGAGCCAAAGACGTACAGTGAGGAGGAGCCGAGCCAAAGACGTACAGTGAGGAGGAGCCGAGCCAAAGACGTACAGGGAGGAGGAGCCAAGCCAAAGACATACAGAGAGGAGGAGCTTAGCCAAAGACGTACAGTGAGGAGGAGCCGAGCCAAAGACATAGAGTGAGGAGGAGCTGAGCCAAAGACGTACAGGGAGGAGGAGCTGAGCCAAAACGTACAGTGAGGAGGAGCTCAGCCAAAGACGTACAGTGATGAGGAGCTGAGCCGAAGACGTACAGTGATGAGGAGCTGAGCAAAAGACGTACAGTGATGAGGAGCTGAGCAAAAGACGTAAAGTGAGGAGGAGCTGAGCCAAAGACGTACAGTGAGGAGGAGCTCAGCCAAAGACGTACAGTGAGGAGGAGCTGAGCCAAAGACAAACATTGAGGAGGAGCTGAGCCAAAGACGTACAGTGAGGAGGAGCTCAGCCAAAGACGTACAGTGATGAGGAGCTGAGCCAAAGACGTACAGTGAGGAGGAGCTGCGCCAAAGACATACAGGGAGGAGCTCAGCCAAAGACATACAGGGAGGAGGAGCTGAGCCAAAGACATACAGGAAGGAGGAGCTCAGCCAAAGACATACAGGGAGGAGGAGCTGAGCCAAATACATACAGGGAGGAGGAGCTCAGCCAAAGACATACAGGGAGGAGGAGCTGAGCCAAAGACATACAGGGAGGAGGAGCTCAGCCAAAGACATATAGTGAGGAGGAGCTGAGCCAAAGACATACAGGGAGGAGGAGCTGAGCCAAAGACATACAGTGAGGAGGAGCTGAGCCAAAGATGTACAGGGAGGAGGAGCTGAGCCAAAGACGTACAGGGAGGAGGAACTGAGCCAAAGACGTACAGTGAGAAGGAGCTGAGCCAAAGACGTAAAGTGAGGAGGAGCTGAGCCAAAGACGTACAGTGAGGAGGAGCTGAGCCAAAGATGTACAGGGAGGAGGAGCTGAGCCAAAGACGTACAGGTAGGAGGAACTGAGCCAAAGACGTACAGGGAGTAGTGAGGAGGAGCTGAGCCAAGGATGTACAGTGAGGAGGAGCTTAGTCACAGACGTACAGTGAGGAGAAGCTGAGCCAAAGACTTACAGGGAGGAGGAGCTGAGCCAAAGACGTACAGTGAGGAGGAGCTGAGCCAAAGACGTACAGGGAGGAGGAGCTGAGCCAAAGAAGTACAGTGAGGAGGAGCTCAGCCAAAGACGTACAGTGAGGAGGAGCTGAGCCAAAGACGTCCAGTGCGGAGGAGCTGAGCCAAAGACAAACATTGAGGAGGAGCTGAGCCAAAGACAAACATTGAGGAGGAGCTGAGCTGGTGACAACATTTCAGTCAATATCTGAGAACTGATGAGTTTTGGCAAACCAAACTTTTCAGTTTTCAGCAAAAACTCATACCCATTCAGGGGGTCACATCTCCCATCTTGAGTGTCAGTGGTTACTCCGGTGGAAAACCATTTTCTTTTTAAATCAACTGGTGCCAGAAAGTTAAACAGATTAGTAAATTACTTCTATTTAAAAATCTTAATCCTTCCATTACTTCTCAGCTGCTGTATGCTCCACAGGAAGTTATTTTCTTTTTAAATTTCCTTTCTGTCTGACCACAGTGCTCTCTGCTGACACCTATGTCCATGTCAGGAACTGTCCGGAGCAGAATTCTCTCTCTGCTTTTGCTAAATAAAGTTCTTCAAGCAAGTTATCGACAGGTGAGTGATTTCTATTCAACTTCTACTTATTGTGAGACTTTCAGAGACCGCGTCCCCTTTGTGAATAGCACCCTGTACAGAATACCACCAGGGGTAATTATGCCTTCCTATTTGTTGGATGTGTTACCGTGCGCGCAGTGCCGAACCCGTTCAACATTGTTCAGTTTTTACTTTAGCTCTAGCATTTTATTTGTGCACCAGAAATCTGGGTAGATAGGGAAATGCTGCAAAGCATTATGGGAGGACTCTTGATCTCATCGGTAAGCCAAGATGCATTTGTCTCTGTCGTCTGTAGGGAAACGGCGCTCGGCACCGCTCGGCTCGGAAACGTTTCTGTCATTCTCATAGATGTGTCATTCATATTTCTGATTGAAGCCGCCGCATACTCATCATCCCATCGCGCAGGTGGAGTGTGTCCTTGTGCCGCGCACGATCCACCACCTTTAAACAAGGCCGACTCTGCCCCTCTCCAGACCTCGAAAGATTCACGACTTTACTTTAGTGGCATCCCTTAGGATTCAAGGGTAAAGTGAGAGTGTCACATATTGACAGAGGCATATGCCAGGGAGCCCGCAGAGCATATCCCGAGCTGGCGGTGATTAATGGCTTTGTTTCACCGGCTTAAAGACCAGAACTTATCTCACGCTTCGCTATTCAAGAATAATAGTTCTGCATCTTCCTATGCAAACCAAGGGCTACAGTGACAAGTGCCGCCGCTCCTCCAACACATCCCATCTACCGTCTGATCTGTTTACACCTACACAGGAGGGATTCAGGGGATAACAGGTCATTGTAGCTATAGGCATATCTGTTTCTAGGAAATATGACAACCACAGGGGCAAGAACTAAGGGTCCCATGGGGGTTGTTGGCTTTTCTAGACTACTGAAAGACAACTCATTTATGGGGAAAATTTTGGAAAACAGTTGTTGGAGCCATTTTGGATGACATGTAGCATTCCAAATATAAGTGAAAAACAAAAAGAAGAAAGAGAGCATAAAGTAGAAGAAGAGGAGGAAGGGAAAAAAAATTAAAGAAAGAGAACAGTAAGAAGAAGCAAAGAGTAGTGTCATGTTGGGCATGGATAGAGTGCAGCCATAGACGTGCCCACACCTTCTGTCCCTGCCTACTTGCGTACCCGTCATAAACAATGGGTCCACAACCACGAAGATGGTTACTTCCTATAATATGAAGGGGACAGTCAAAGTCAAAACAATAAAGTACAATACGGTATGTGTCGGAAAACAGCTGGAGGCACACAAAACTAACAGAAATAAAACTAAACACACACACACTGAAATCATAGTCAGACAGGCCAGTTTAGCAACAGGTAGTAAGCGAGGTACTAATACACAGAAGCAGAAGGAAGATCTAAAGCAGAGCCGAGATCAATATCCAAAACTCAGAGACAAACAATGCTGGTTACTCTAAGCAAGTTCTTTTACTGGCAACCAAACATAGAGTCAGCTGGCCTTAAATGCTCCTCCCACAGGTGCAGGCTCAGCCTGATTAGCTGCTACAGCCCAGAATGGCTAGGGCGTAGCCAAGCAACCAGGCCTAGCCAAAACCTCAGGGATGGTTAACCCTTCGAGTTCTTACAAATAGACATGAAAAAAATGTGGAAGATGAAGCGTGAGTGGAAAAAGAACAAGAAACGTAAAGTGAAGGGGAAACAGAAGATTAGAAAATATTAGAAGAAAAGAAGAGGAAAATTAAGGAATGGCAGAAAAAGGTAACAAAAGGAAGGAAGGGTAAGAAAATCTGAATAAGGAAATTAGGAAATGAAAGATGAAAAAGGATAAAAAACTGAATATAGAAATGAAGCGGAAGACCATATGAATGTGGAAGTGAGAGAAAAAAAGAAGAAGCGGAAGAATAAGAGAAAGTGAGGAAAATGGAATGGAGAAAATCGGAAAAAAACAGAAGAATAAAAAAAGAAGTGAATGAAGGAAGAAGAGTGTCACGTATGAGAATAGAGAATAAGTAAGGTCCTACACTCACCCGCAGCCTCTGTTACTGCCTATTACTAATCCGCACTACGCGATGGATCCACAACCCATAAAGAAGGTCCCTTCCTAACAATGTGCTGGGGCGGACAGTCAAAATTACAAACTGCAAAAACACAGTCAAGGATTGGAGAAACAGTCAGAACCCCCGCGATCTGCCTGCTGCACCTAGTGCTCGTTTGGAGTGTCGAGTGCAGCGCCGGAGGCTCGAGATGTCATGGCCGTGCCCCCTCAATACAAGTCTATGGGAGGGGGCTTGGTGGCCGACACCCCCCCTCCCATAGATTTGCATTGAGAAGGCGTGGTCATGACATCACAAGCGGGGAGTGACCATGACAGCACTGGCTCCATGCATCAGATGTCTGGGGTGCCGCAGTCGAGATCGCGTGGGTCCCCAGCAGCGGGACCCCCGCAATCAGACATCTTATGTCTAGGGGTGGAGAGGAATAGAATGGATGGTCGCTCACAAGGGGCTCTGTTTATTCGGGGACCCCCTTATTGTAGACCACTATTGACCATGATGATTTATATACCGGTATAGGACTAATTCTTACTTTCTCCTTTAGGTACAGAAGCGGCAGAGACTTTAGGAAAGTTGAATATCTTAATATAATGACACAGGAGACATAAGTGCGGCCCCATAAATCACGCGGCTTATCAAGCTGACTGATTTATTCATTCCCCGGTGCAGTAAATAAGTCTCCACCTGAGCGCCGATGATGTGATCCGGGCAGAGAACAGAGCGGGGAGAAAACACTGTGACGGGGATGGGAGGACACTGGAGGCACATTGATTGGATTTGGTGCCAAAAAATTACAAGAAAAAAAAGTTAACTTACAACCCAATTTGAGTTTTTTTTTACTTTTCTATTTTTTATTTTTTGCACATTTTTATTCCCCCTAGTGGACAATTATTCGGCTGCAGTTTAGTGCAATACAATGCAGTGTACTGTCTGATCTATGTTCTGCTATTACAGCCTATTTATGGCAGGTTCTGGCAGCACAGGATTGTGGTGGTGCCGATCGGACCCTGGACAGGAAGGAAACTGGCAAAAAACTGTCTAGATGCCACAGTCTATAGTGACGGCCGAATGTAGAGAGTTAAGTTATTAGCATGGGACTGATCTTTGATGTTGGTCATTGATAGTGAGGGCTGACTGCTAACAGCATCCAGCCCCCTCTGTGTATGGAGTAGTCTCTAATTTCCCCACCCCACAGGGTTGGGGACATCCCCATTCCTGCAGTCCTATGTAACACCATAGATACACAATGATAACTCTCTGCGTACAGATAATGTATAGATGTGACCTGCAGTCCTATGTAACACCATAGATAACACAATGATAACTCTCTGAGTACAGATAATGTATAGATGTGACCTGCAGTCCTATGTAACACCATAGATAACACAGTGATAACTCTCTGAGTACAGATAATGTATAGATGTGACCTGCAGTCCTATGTAACACCACAGATAACAGTGATAACTCTCTGAGTACAGATAATGTAGTAGATGTGACCTGCAGTCCTATGTAACTCCACAGATAACAGTGATAACTCTCTGAGTACAGATAATGTATAGATGTGACCTGCAGTCCTATGTAACACCATAGATAACACAGTGATAACTCTCTGAGTACAGATAATGTATAGATGTGACCTGCAGTCCTATGTAACACCATAGATAACACAGTGATAACTCTCTGAGTACAGATAATGTAGTAGATGTCACCTGCAGTCCTATGTAATACCACAGATAACACCGTGATAACTCTCTGAGTACAGATAATGTAAAGATGTGACCTGCAGTCCTATGTAACACCACAGATAACAATGATAACTCTCCGAGTACAGATAATGTAGTAGATGTGACCTGCAGTCCTATGTAACACCACAGATAACACAGTGATAACTCTCTGAGTACAGATAATGTATAGATGTGACCTGCAGTCCTATGTAAATCCACAGATAACACAGTGATAATTCTCTGAGTACAGCTAATGTATAGATGTGACCTGCAGTCCTATGTAACACCACAGATAACAGTGATAACTCTCTGAGTACAGATAATGTATAGATGTGACCTGCAGTCCTATGTAACACCACAGATAACACAGTGATAACTCTCTGAGTACAGATACTGTATAGATGTGACCTGCAGTCCTATGTAACACCACAGATAACATAGTGATATCTCTCTGAGTACAGATAATGTAGTAGATGTGACCTGCAGTCCTATGTAACACCACAGATAACACAGTGATAACTCTCTGAGTACAGATAATGTATAGATGTGACCTGCAGTCCTATGTAACACCACAGATAACAGTGATAACTCTCTGAGTACAGATAATGTAGTAGATGTGACCTGCAGTCCTATGTAACACCACAGATAACAGTGATAACTCTGAGTACAGATAATGTATAGATGTGACCTGCAGTCCTATGTAACACCACAGATAACACAGTGATAACTCTCTGAGTACAGATAATGTATAGATGTGACCTGCAGTCCTATGTAACACCCCAGATAACACAGTGATAACTCTCTGAGTACAGATAATGTATAGATGTGACCTGCAGTCCTATGTAACACCACAGATAACAGTGATAACTCTCTGAGTACAGATAATGTATAGATGTGACCTGCAGTCCTATGTAACACCACAGATAACAGTGATAACTCTCTGAGTACAGATAATGTATAGATGTGACCTGCAGTCCTATGTAACACCACAGATAACAGTGATAACTCTCTGAGTACAGATAATGTAGTAGATGTGACCTGCAGTCCTATGTAACTCCACAGATAACAGTGATAACTCTCTGAGTACAGATAATGTATAGATGTGACCTGCAGTCCTATGTAACACCATAGATAACACAGTGATAACTCTCTGAGTACAGATAATGTATAGATGTGACCTGCAGTCCTATGTAACACCACAGATAACACAGTGATAACTCTCTGAGTACAGATAATGTAGTAAATGTCACCTGCAGTCCTATGTAACACCACAGATAACACTGTGATAACTCTCTGAGTACAGATAATGTATAGATGTGACCTGCAGTCCTATGTAACACCACAGATAACAATGATAACTCTCCGAGTACAGATAATGTAGTAGATGTGACCTGCAGTCCTATGTAACACCACAGATAACACAGTGATAACTCTCTGAGTACAGATAATGTATAGATGTGACCTGCAGTCCTATGTAACACCACATATAACACAGTGATAACTCAGTACAGATAATGTATAGATGTGACCTGCAGTCCTATGTAACACCACAGATAACAGTGATAACTCTCTGAGTACAGATAATGTGTAGATGTGACCTGCAGTCCTATGTAACACCACAGATAACACAGTGATAACTCTCTGAGTACAGATAATGTATAGATGTGACCTGCAGTCCTATGTAACACCACAGATAACACAGTGATATCTCTCTGAGTACAGATAATGTATAGATGTGACCTGCAGTCCTATGTAACACCACAGATAACACAGTGATAACTCTCTGAGTACAGATAATGTATAGATGTGACCTGCAGTCCTATGTAACACCACAGATAACACAGTGATAACTCTCTGAGTACAGATAATGTATAGATGTGACCTGCAGTCCTATGTAACACCACAGATAACAGTGATAACTCTCTGAGTACAGATAATGTAGTAGATGTGACCTGCAGTCCTATGTAACACCATAGATAACACAGTGATAACTCTCTGAGTACAGATAATGTATAGATGTGACCTGCAGTCCTATGTAACACCACAGATAACACAGTGATAACTCTCTGAGTACAGATAATGTATAGATGTGACCTGCAGTCCTATGTAACACCACAGATAACACAGTGATAACTCTCTGAGTACAGATAATGTATAGATGTGACCTGCAGTCCTATGTAAATCCACAGATAACACAGTGATAATTCTCTGAGTACAGCTAATGTATAGATGTGACCTGCAGTCCTATGTAACACCACAGATAACAGTGATAACTCTCTGAGTACAGATAATGTATAGATGTGACCTGCAGTCCTATGTAACACCACATATAACACAGTGATAACTCTGAGTACAGATAATGTATAGATGTGACCTGCAGTCCTATGTAACACCACAGATAACAGTGATAACTCTCTGAGTACAGATAATGTGTAGATGTGACCTGCAGTCCTATGTAACACCACAGATAACACAGTGATAACTCTCTGAGTACAGATAATGTATAGATGTGACCTGCAGTCCTATGTAACACCACAGATAACACAGTGATATCTCTCTGAGTACAGATAATGTATAGATGTGACCTGCAGTCCTATGTAACACCACAGATAACACAGTGATATCTCTCTGAGTACAGATAATGTATAGATGTGACCTGCAGTCCTATGTAACACCACATATAACACAGTGATAACTCTGAGTACAGATAATGTATAGATGTGACCTGCAGTCCTATGTAACACCACAGATAACAGTGATAACTCTCTGAGTACAGATAATGTGTAGATGTGACCTGCAGTCCTATGTAACACCACAGATAACACAGTGATAACTCTCTGAGTACAGATAATGTATAGATGTGACCTGCAGTCCTATGTAACACCACAGATAACACAGTGATATTTCTCTGAGTACAGATAATGTATAGATGTGACCTGCAGTCCTATGTAACACCACAGATAACACAGTGATAACTCTCTGAGTACAGATAATGTATAGATGTGACCTGCAGTCCTATGTAACACCACAGATAACACAGTGATAACTCTCTGAGTACAGATAATGTATAGATGTGACCTGCAGTCCTATGTAACACCCCAGATAACACAGTGATAACTCTCTGAGTACAGATAATGTATAGATGTGACCTGCAGTCCTATGTAACACCACAGATAACAGTGATAACTCTCTGAGTACAGATAATGTATAGATGTGACCTGCAGTCCTATGTAACACCACAGATAACAGTGATAACTCTCTGAGTACAGATAATGTATAGATGTGACCTGCAGTCCTATGTAACACCACAGATAACAGTGATAACTCTCTGAGTACAGATAATGTAGTAGATGTGACCTGCAGTCCTATGTAACTCCACAGATAACAGTGATAACTCTCTGAGTACAGATAATGTATAGATGTGACCTGCAGTCCTATGTAACACCATAGATAACACAGTGATAACTCTCTGAGTACAGATAATGTATAGATGTGACCTGCAGTCCTATGTAACACCACAGATAACACAGTGATAACTCTCTGAGTACAGATAATGTAGTAAATGTCACCTGCAGTCCTATGTAACACCACAGATAACACTGTGATAACTCTCTGAGTACAGATAATGTATAGATGTGACCTGCAGTCCTATGTAACACCACAGATAACAATGATAACTCTCCGAGTACAGATAATGTAGTAGATGTGACCTGCAGTCCTATGTAACACCACAGATAACACAGTGATAACTCTCTGAGTACAGATAATGTATAGATGTGACCTGCAGTCCTATGTAACACCACATATAACACAGTGATAACTCAGTACAGATAATGTATAGATGTGACCTGCAGTCCTATGTAACACCACAGATAACAGTGATAACTCTCTGAGTACAGATAATGTGTAGATGTGACCTGCAGTCCTATGTAACACCACAGATAACACAGTGATAACTCTCTGAGTACAGATAATGTATAGATGTGACCTGCAGTCCTATGTAACACCACAGATAACACAGTGATATCTCTCTGAGTACAGATAATGTATAGATGTGACCTGCAGTCCTATGTAACACCACAGATAACACAGTGATAACTCTCTGAGTACAGATAATGTATAGATGTGACCTGCAGTCCTATGTAACACCACAGATAACACAGTGATAACTCTCTGAGTACAGATAATGTATAGATGTGACCTGCAGTCCTATGTAACACCACAGATAACAGTGATAACTCTCTGAGTACAGATAATGTAGTAGATGTGACCTGCAGTCCTATGTAACACCATAGATAACACAGTGATAACTCTCTGAGTACAGATAATGTATAGATGTGACCTGCAGTCCTATGTAACACCACAGATAACACAGTGATAACTCTCTGAGTACAGATAATGTATAGATGTGACCTGCAGTCCTATGTAACACCACAGATAACACAGTGATAACTCTCTGAGTACAGATAATGTATAGATGTGACCTGCAGTCCTATGTAAATCCACAGATAACACAGTGATAATTCTCTGAGTACAGCTAATGTATAGATGTGACCTGCAGTCCTATGTAACACCACAGATAACAGTGATAACTCTCTGAGTACAGATAATGTATAGATGTGACCTGCAGTCCTATGTAACACCACATATAACACAGTGATAACTCTGAGTACAGATAATGTATAGATGTGACCTGCAGTCCTATGTAACACCACAGATAACAGTGATAACTCTCTGAGTACAGATAATGTGTAGATGTGACCTGCAGTCCTATGTAACACCACAGATAACACAGTGATAACTCTCTGAGTACAGATAATGTATAGATGTGACCTGCAGTCCTATGTAACACCACAGATAACACAGTGATATCTCTCTGAGTACAGATAATGTATAGATGTGACCTGCAGTCCTATGTAACACCACAGATAACACAGTGATATCTCTCTGAGTACAGATAATGTATAGATGTGACCTGCAGTCCTATGTAACACCACATATAACACAGTGATAACTCTGAGTACAGATAATGTATAGATGTGACCTGCAGTCCTATGTAACACCACAGATAACAGTGATAACTCTCTGAGTACAGATAATGTGTAGATGTGACCTGCAGTCCTATGTAACACCACAGATAACACAGTGATAACTCTCTGAGTACAGATAATGTATAGATGTGACCTGCAGTCCTATGTAACACCACAGATAACACAGTGATATTTCTCTGAGTACAGATAATGTATAGATGTGACCTGCAGTCCTATGTAACACCACAGATAACACAGTGATAACTCTCTGAGTACAGATAATGTATAGATGTGACCTGCAGTCCTATGTAACACCACAGATAACACAGTGATAACTCTCTGAGTACAGATAATGTATAGATGTGACCTGCAGTCCTATGTAACACCACAGATAACAGTGATAACTCTCTGAGTACAGATAATGTAGTAGATGTGACCTGCAGTCCTATGTAACACCATAGATAACACAGTGATAACTCTCTGAGTACAGATAATGTATAGATGTGACCTGCAGTCCTATGTAACACCACAGATAACACAGTGATAACTCTCTGAGTACAGATAATGTATAGATGTGACCTGCAGTCCTATGTAACACCACAGATAACACAGTGATAACTCTCTGAGTACAGATAATGTATAGATGTGACCTGCAGTCCTATGTAACACCACAGATAACAGTGATAACTCTATGAGTACAGATAATGTATAGATGTGACCTGCAGTCCTATGTAACACCACATATAACAGTGATAACTCTCTGAGTACAGATAATGTATAGATGTGACCTGCAGTCCTATGTAACACCACAGATAACACAGTGATAACTCTCTGAGTACAGATAATGTATAGATGTGACCTGCAGTCCTATGTAACACCACAGATAACAGTGAAAACTCTCCGAGTACAGATAATGTATAGATGTGACCTGCAGTCCTATGTAACACTACAGATAACACAGTGATAACTCTCTGAGTACAGATAATGTATAGATGTGACCTGCAGTCCTATGTAACACCACAGATAACAGTGATAACTCTCTGAGTACAGATAATGTATAGATGTGACCTGCAGTCCTATGTAACACCACAGATAACACAGTGATAACTCTCTGAGTACAGATAATGTATAGATGTGACCTGCAGTCCTATGTTACACCACAGATAACACAGTGATAACTCTCTGAGTACAGATAATGTAGTAGATGTGACCTGCAGTCCTATGTAACACCACAGATAACACAGTGATAACTCTCTGAGTACAGATAATGTATAGATGTGACCTGCAGTCCTATGTAACACCACAGATAACAGTGATAACTCTCTGAGTACAGATAATGTAGTAGATGTGACCTGCAGTCCTATGTAACACCACAGATAACAGTGATAACTCTCTGAGTACAGATAATGTATAGATGTGACCTGCAGTCCTATGTAACACCACAGATAACACAGTGATAACTCTCTGAGTACAGATAATGTATAGATGTGACCTGCAGTCCTATGTAACACCACAGATAACAGTGAAAACTCTCCGAGTACAGATAATGTATAGATGTGACCTGCAGTCCTATGTAACACCACAGATAACACAGTGATAACTTACTGAGTACAGATAATGTATAGATGTGACCTGCAGTCCTATGTAACACCACAGATAAAACAGGTATAACTCTCTGAGTACAGATAATGTATAGATGTGACCTGCAGTCCTATGTAACACCACAGATAACACAGTGATAATTCTCCGAGTACAGATAATGTATAGATGTGACCTGCAGTCCTATGTAACACCACAGATAACACAGTGATAACTTACTGAGTACAGATAATGTATAGATGTGACCTGCAGTCCTATGTAACACCACAGATAACACAGTGATAACTCTCTGAGTACAGATAATGTATAGATGTGACCTGCAGTCCTATGTAACACCACAGATAACAGTGATAACTCTCTAAGTACAGATAATGTATAGATGTGACCTGCAGTCCTATGTAACACCACAGATAACACAGTGATAACTTACTGAGTACAGATAATGTATAGATGTGACCTGCAGTCCTATGTAACACCACAGATAACACAGTGATAACTCTCTGAGTACAGATAATGTATAGATGTGACCTGCAGTCCTATGTAACACCACAGATAACAGTGATAACTCTCTAAGTACAGATAATGTATAGATGTGACCTGCAGTCCTATGTAACACAACAGATAACACAGTGATAACTTACTGAGTACAGATAATGTATAGATGTGACCTGCAGTCCTATGTAACACCACAGATAACAGTGATAACTCTCTGAGTACAGATAATGTATAGATGTGACTTGCAGTCCTATGTAACACCACAGATAACACAGTGATAACTCTCTGAGTACAGATAATGTATAGATGTGACCTGCAGTCCTATGTAACACCACAGATAACAGTGATAACTCTCTAAGTACAGATAATGTATAGATGTGACCTGCAGTCCTATGTAACACCACAGATAACACAGTGATAACTTACTGAGTACAGATAATGTATAGATGTGACCTGCAGTCCTATGTAACACCACAGATAACAGTGATAACTCTCTGAGTACAGATAATGTATAGATGTGACTTGCAGTCCTATGTAACCCCACAGATAAGAGTGATAACTCTCCGAGTACAGATAATGTAAAGATGTGACCTGCAGTCCTATGTAACCCCACAGATAACAGTGATAACTCTCCGAGTACAGATAATTCCGTAGGTTATACACATGCAGTAAACTATATATTCCTTCATTATTATCACATTATTAACAACTTCACCATTTACCAAATAGGTTCTAAAATGACTGTGAAAAGGGAAAAGGTCATTGTCATTTTTACAACATTTCAGGATCAGGCGTCCTGTGTGTATATGAGGAGTATGAATGTTTGGGGCCATTACGTTACATATATAGGGCATTATTTTACCAGTTTTCCCCCATGCAAGTTATCCCTGAGCTGGTGGGTGTAGACTTTATGTTACCATGTCTCCAGACACTGCACACACAGCAGACAGGATCCTGCGCCTCTATATCTTTATTGCACACACAGCAGATGGGATCCTGCTCCCCTCTATCTCCATAGCCTACCCTTACAAGCAGGATCAGCATTGAGGACATTATAAAGCAGTATTGGGCAGTGTAAGCTGTGAATCCAGCATAGGGGAAGAAATAACATTTGCTAGAGATTTCAACCGCTTCGCTGTGAGTGTGTATCTCTTTCTCTAGTCACCCCCTCCCACTCTTACCCATAGACTTGTCTAGTCAGCTGTAACCTGATATGCCAGTGATTGAACTTTTAGCTGGTGAATGGTAAGTTTAGGAGCAGAGGGGGTAAATGAGCCTAATAAGTGGAGAAAGACACCTCTGGGAATAACATCTGACTTCCAATGTCTATAAAGAGATGTTAAAGGGGTACTCCGCTCCTGGACATCTTATCCCCTATCCAAAGGATAGGAGATAAGATGTCTGATTGTTGGGGTCCTGCAGCTGGGGACCCCCGCGATTTCAGCTGCGGCACCCCATACATCTGGTGCATGGAGCGAATTTCGCTCCGTGTCGGATGACTTGCGATGCGGGGCGGAGGCTTGTGCCGTCACGGCCACACCCCCTCAATGCAAGTCTATGGGAGGGGGCATGACGGCCGTCACACCCCCTCCCATAGACTTGTATTGAGGGTGTGTGGCCGTGACATCACACGCGGGGTGTGGCCGTGACATCACGAGCCTCCGGTGCTGAACCTGGCGCTCTACACGAACACCAGGTGCAGCATTGAGATCGCGGGGGGGTCAGACATCTTATTCTTCATCCTTTGGATAGGGGATAACATGTCTAGGGCCGGAGTACCCCTTTAAATATACTTGGATTACATAACCAGAACAAAAAATAAATGTTACAAAGAAAATTTAGAAAGGGTTTGTTTTCATGTTTTTGTTTCTTTTTAGTTTAGTCCGAACAAAAAAAAAATAAAAAAACAAGTAAAAGAAGATGAGGCTCCCGAACAGTAATGCGGGATGACAAAGCTTTGGCAAGATGTAGAGAAGAACATTACTGGGAGCCTGGAAGGAATTGCCTGTGTATGCTTCATAATGGGAAGCATCAATCACGGTGGAGTCATCACTCATCTGCTGCGTCTTCGGTATCGGAGCGGAGTGCAGGTCTGAGGCCGCTGCGAGAGCTGGAGCCAGAAGCAAAGATCAGCACAAAGCTCCAGAATTACCCAGAATATTCCATTGTATCATTTCTGCTGAAAAGATTAAAGGGGTACTCCACTGCCCCAGCATTTGGAACATTTTGTTGCGGGCGGTGGGGGTCGTGATGCAACACCACGCCCTCTCAATGCAAGTCTATGAGAGGGGGCATGGCTGCCGCCATGCCCCCTCCCATAGACTTGCATTGAGGGTGTGTGGCTATGACATCACAAGCGGGGCACAACCGTGATATCACGAGCCTCCGGTGCTCCAACGCTGCACCCGATGCTCTAAACGAATGCCACGTGCAGCAGGGAGATTGTGGTGGAGCGGGCAGCAGGGGGGTTTTGATATCATGTCACGCTCCCTTGTGACGTCAGTCTACACCCCCTCAATGCAAGTCTATGGGAGGGGGCGTGGCGGGCATCACGCACCCTCCCATAGACTTGTATTGAGGGTGTGTGGCCTGACGTCATGAGGGGGCTCAGTGGGCACCAACCATTTGCCCAGACCCAATGGAGGTTGCAACAGCACCAGCAAGCAATAGCTGTCCATGCTTTCCAGGGGTCAAGTAGTTTCAAGTAGACTGGTTGACTTATTCTTGGTCCTCTTAGGAGGAGGAAGAGTCTGACGATATGACGGTGAGCCAGCTGTCAGTGAGCCTCATCGTCTACAGTGATATGGCAGGGTGGAAATGTCCATCCCAGATACAGTGATCCCCCGACCTACGATGGCCCCGACATACAATCATTTCAACATACGATGGCCTCTCAGAGGCCACTGCATGTTGAAGGCAGCATCAACATATGATGCTTTTATAAGTCGAGGCCATCGCATAAACAGCTATCCGGCAGCGCAGACTGCTTCAGCTGACACCGGATAGCCGTTTAATGTTCCCTGTGTGCCCCTGTAAGTGTCAGTCACCTTTGCCCGACATTCCAGACCAACCTCTTCATGCTCCGCTGCATGGCTGTCGCTCTCCTTTGTCGTAATCACATCGCCGCACACGCCGTCCTGTCATCCAATAGGAGCAGCATGCACAGCGATGTGATGATGACGTTGGAGCGCGACGATCCAGGGCAGCGGTGATGGTCCGGAGCGGCGGGGACACGTGAGTGTAACTTTCTATATTATTATTGCACGGATCCCTCAACATACGATGGATTCAAGTAACGATGGTTCATTTGGAACAAATTACCATTGTATGTTGAGGGATCACTGTACTATATTTCCTCATCTCTGTATTTGCTTCACCCACATACTGCTAAGCAGAAGGAGAGCATGAGCCACGAGAAGGAGTTGTGTCACGGACAGGAGGATGCAGTGGCCAAGCATATTACTAGAGATATGTGGAAACAAAAAGAGAAGACAGGGGAGGCGCTGCCTAGTGCCATTACCAGTGGTAGGAAAGGGTTAAATTATGCTGTTAGTTCCCTACGTTCCTGGTGATGTTGGGCTCAGAGCTCGACATCTATCATCGCATAAAGTGTATATGCAGGGCTGCTCGTATTCTTGCCGGTGGTAGCCGGGCAAAGAGAAGGAAAAGCTGGATAATTCATGGGGCCCACACCACGGGGTATAGTGGACCAGGGATGCCATGGATGAAATAAGATTATTTTATTTGACATAGACAACGCATTTCGAGAGCGCTCCGCTCTCTTTTTCAAGTCTTTCCTGGAAGGAAGCGGAGCGCTCTATGTCAAATAAAATAATCTTATTTCATCCACGGCATCCCTGGTCCACTATACCCCACGGTGTGCCCCCCCTGATTTATCCGGCTTTTCCTTCTCTTTGCCAGGCTACCACCAGCAAGAATGCAAGCAAGCATAGTACTAGTGACACTGGTCGTGGTAGGAGTGGTGGGGATCGTGTAAGGCATCATGTGGGATGTGCTGAGGGGAACAAGGAGACCACGATCACACATCAGAAGTTCTTACTGAGAGGAGTGGTGGAGATGATGAGGAATGGGATAATGATCATTAGAGATGAGCAAGCCAAGCCCTACGATGGTCTATCTCAGAACTTTCTGTCTTTGGAGTGACAGCGGCTCACCAAGCTTGCGAACTATGCCAGGCTTGGCTTGCCTTGCCTTTACAAACTGGTTCAAAGTCAAGCGCTACCATGCTGTGTTACAATGCTGAGCCTGGGTGAGAAAAGCCACATAGCAGAGGAGCTGGCTCTATTGTCGTGATCTGACATTAGGAAACGTGGTCACCGATACAGGCACAAACATCATTTAAGCGCTGCATCTAGGTGGCATGACACACTATCCCTGTTTGGCACACATGCTAAATCTTGTGGTCAGATGTTTCTTGAGAAATTGTTTCTATCTCAGGGACATGCTGGCTATGTGCAGGAAAGTGTTCATTCACTTCAGGCGTTCATATACTTTTAAACGTGTCCTACTTGACCTACAGCGCCAAAATGGTCTTCCTCAACACCGCTTTATTTGTGATGTTTCAATAAGGTGCAACTCAACATTAAACATATTGGACCACCTGACCTGTACCAGCAGCACAAAGTAATGACAGACTTCCTAATGATGATTTTTGAAGCCAGTGTGACTTTCAGCTAAGGGATTGGCAGCTAATCAGGAACACCTGTCGCGTACTCAGGTCTTTCAAAGAGGCTAAAAGTTTTGTCAGTAAGGACAACAGCTGAATTAGTGACATTATACCTTTTTGACCAAACGCTAATGGTGATGATTGAGGAAGGAGGGATGTAGGAGAGTACACATGTACACTGGCTGGCAGCAGTACGGATGTTGTCCTCGAGGAGGAGTTGGATTTGGCGATGGACTCTGAGGAACGTATAGGAAACCAAGACCCTTCGCAAGTCAACACTGATAATGACGAGGACCATGACCAACCATGGCACCATGGGGCGGAGGCGGAACATGTCGAGCACTCAGAAAAGCCGTCGGGGATGGCAAGCTGTATCCTTTCTTGCTTACCTACTGACAGGCATGTTGTGTGTGCATGAAGGAAAGAGATGAATACTGGATAGCCACCCTCTTAGATCTTTGGTATTGAGCCAAAATGGGGGAATTTTTTTTTTCACCTCTGAGGAGGCAACATTTTTATGAGAAACTACACAGCCAAAATGCAGTGGCCTTCCAGCACCAAATAGCTGTAAAGGTAAAAAGGTAAATTTTTTAGCAAAATTATTGAAGGAGCTGTGAATTTAGTGCAAAAACAGCATGAAAAAACCCAAACCTCCCAAAACAACCAAAAAAAAAATTCAAATGATACCTCTTCCCCTATTTTACTGCCTATTTTACGTGTCCTATGATCATATAGTTTTCCCAGAGTTCCAGCCAGGCTTCCCTTTAATGCGTACTCTTCCCCAAGACATCTTATCCCCTATCCAATGTCGGCTGTGACACCCCAGACATCCGGTGCTTGGAGCTAACTTCACTCCATGCCGGATGACTGGCGATGCGGGGCAGAGGCTCGTGTCATCACGGCCATGCCCCCTCAATGCAAGTCTATGGGAGGGGGCGTGATTGCCATCACGCCCCCTCCCATAGACTTGCATTGAGGGGGCGTGGCTGTGACGTCAGGAGCGGAGCGCTGCCGTGACGTCAAGAGCCTCCGGAGCTGAACCCGATGCTCTAAATTAACGCCGGGTGCAGCACGGAGATCGCGGGGGTCCCCAACGGTTAGACCCCCCACGATGAAACATCTTTTCCTCTATCCTTTTGATAGGGGATAAGATGTCTAGGGGTGGAGTACCCCTTTAACCTAGGGAAAATTTAGTTTGCTGCCCGAGTCTTACTGTATATTGCAACAGTGGCATGTAATCACCCACCTGGCACCGTACACATGCTTATGACAGGCCACTTCACCCCCAGCTAAATCATAGCCTATATAATCCTCTAATGACCTGTAGGAGTAGCAGAAATAAGAAGGATACCCAAAAACATGGCGGCCCACATGGCGGCTCTTCGGCTCCCACTATGGGTTTCCGTACACTTCAGAGGAGGATATAGGATATAACATCTATCTGTACATTCTCCTCACTTGTAAAGTAAATCTTATTATAAAGCCTAAGACGTTCCCTAATGGAAATGTTGGACACATATTGGGAGGCGACTTTTTATTGATGTTTTTGAACCACTTGATATTTTAATCTATTTATTCCTCTTTTACTCCTTTTCTTATTTTTATTTGTTCGCGCGGCGGCTTACATGCTTATTCAGAAGGGGATTGGAATCGGCTAAAAATACACATCAGAAAGAGGAGAAAGTCTCACAAAAGAGCATAATAACACAACGTAATATTAATGCAAAGCCGCGCTAAAAAAAAGGATTAGCGGCAAAGAAAACTTTCATGTGATTATGCGGCTGCGGCGACAGAGTTCTCAAGATTTACTGGTGGCCCGGAAAAAACCTTTTAATGTGAGAATAAAATAAAAAAAATATAATTATACTTCAAAGGTACCGGCAAGAAACCAGCAGGGGGGTGGAAGAGGAACTAAGTCATATCAAAAATGGAAAGAAAACATTTCATAGTGAAAACAATAGACCACATTCACCTTATATATTTAGAATACAGAGATAATACACAGTGATGTCACAGTACAGGGATAATACACAGAGATGTCACAGTACAGGGATAATACACAGTGATGTCACAGTACAGGGATAATACATACAGTGATGTCACAGTACAGGGATAATGCACAGTGATGTCACAGTACAGGGATAATATACACAGTGATGTCACAGTACAGGGATAATACACACAGTGATGTCACAGTACAGGGATAATACACACAGTGATGTCACAATACAGGGATAATACACACAGTGATGTCACAGTACAGGGATAATATACACAGTGATGTCACAGTACAGGGATAATACACACAGTGATGTCACAGTACAGGGATAATACACAGTGATGTCACAGTACAGGGATAATACACAGTGATGTCACAGTACAGAGATAATACACAGTGATGTCACAGTACAGGGATAATATACACAGTGATGTCACAGTACAGGGATAATACACCCAGTGATGTCACAGTACAGGGATAATACACAGTGATGTCACAGTACAGGGATAATACACAGTGATGTCACAGTACAGAGATAATACACAGTGATGTCACAGTACAGGGATAATATACAAAGTGATGTCACAGTACAGGGATAATACACACAGTGATGTCACAGTACAGGGATAATACACAGTGATGTCACAGTACAGGGATAATACACACAGTGATGTCACAGTACAGGGATAATACACAGTGATGTCACAGTACAGGGATAATACACACAGTGATGTCACAGTACAGGGATAATACACAGTGATGTCACAGTACAGGGATAATACACAGTGATGTCACAGTACAGGGATAATACACAGTGATGTCACAGTACAGGGATAATACACACAGTGATGTCACAGTACAGGGATAATACATACAGTGACGTCACAGTACAGGGATAATACACAGTAATGTCACAGTACAGGGATAATACACAGTGATGTCACAGTACAGGGATAATATACAGTGATGTCACAGTACAGGGATAATACACAGTGATGTCACAGTACAGGGATAATACACACAGTGATGTGACAGTATAGGGATAATACACACAGTGATGTCACAGTACAGGGATAATACACACAGCAATGTCACAGTACAGGAATAATACACAGTGATGTCACAGTACAGGGATAATACACACAGTGATGTCACAGTACAGGGATAATACACATAGTGATGTCACAGTACAGGGATAATACACAGTGATGTCACAGTACAGGGATAATACACAGTGATGTCACAGTACAGGGATAATACACAGTAATGTCACAGTACAGGGATAATACACACAGTGATGTCACAGTACAGGGATAATACACAGTGATGTCACATTACAGGGATAATACACAGTGATGTCACAGTACAGGGATAATATACACAGTGATGTCACAGTACAGGGATAATATACACAGTGATGTCACAGTACAGGGATAATATGCACAGTGATGTCACAGTACAGGGATAATATACACAGTGAGGTCACAGTACATGGATAATATACACAGTGATGTCACAGTACAGAGATAATACACAGTGATGTCACAATACAGGGATAATACACAGTGATGTCACAGTACAGGGATAATACACACAGTGATGTCACAGTACAGAGATAATACACACAGTGATGTCACAGTACAGGAATAATACACAGTGATGTCACAGTACAGGGATAATACACAGTGATGTCACAGTACAGGGATAATACACACAGTGATGTCACAGTACAGGGATAATACACAGTGATGTCACAGTACAGGGATAATACACACAGTGATGTCACAGTACAGGGATAATACACACAGTGATGTCACAGTACAGGGATAATACACACAGTGATGTTACAGTACAGAGATAAGACACAGTGATGTTACAGTACAGGGATAATACACACAGTGATGTCACAGTACAGGGATAATACACACAGTGATGTCACAGTACAGGGATAATATACACAGTGATGTTACAGTACAGGGATAATACACACAGTGATGTCACAGTACAGAGATAATACACAGTGATGTCACAGTACAGGGATAATATACAAAGTGATGTCACAGTACAGGGATAATACACACAGTGATGTCACAGTACAGGGATAATACACAGTGATGTCACAGTACAGGGATAATACACACAGTGATGTCACAGTACAGGGATAATACACAGTGATGTCACAGTACAGGGATAATACACACAGTGATGTCACAGTACAGGGATAATACACAGTGATGTCACAGTACAGGGATAATACACACAGTGATGTCACAGTACAGGGATAATACACAGTGATGTCACAGTACAGGGATAATACACAGTGATGTCACAGTACAGGGATAATACACAGTGATGTCACAGTACAGGGATAATACACAGTGATGTCACAGTACAGGGATAATACATACAGTGACGTCACAGTACAGGGATAATACACAGTAATGTCACAGTACAGGGATAATACACAGTGATGTCACAGTACAGGGATAATATACAGTGATGTCACAGTACAGGGATAATACACAGTGATGTCACAGTACAGGGATAATACACAGTGATGTCACAGTACAGGGATAATACACACAGTGATGTCACAGTACAGGGATAATACACACAGTGATGTCACAATACAGGGATAATACACACAGTGATGTCACAGTACAGGGATAATATACACAGTGATGTCACAGTACAGGGATAATACACACAGTGATGTCACAGTACAGGGATAATACACAGTGATGTCACAGTACAGGGATAATACACAGTGATGTCACAGTACAGAGATAATACACAGTGATGTCACAGTACAGGGATAATATACACAGTGATGTCACAGTACAGGGATAATACACCCAGTGATGTCACAGTACAGGGATAATACACAGTGATGTCACAGTACAGGGATAATACACAGTGATGTCACAGTACAGAGATAATACACAGTGATGTCACAGTACAGGGATAATATACAAAGTGATGTCACAGTACAGGGATAATACACACAGTGATGTCACAGTACAGGGATAATACACAGTGATGTCACAGTACAGGGATAATACACACAGTGATGTCACAGTACAGGGATAATACACAGTGATGTCACAGTACAGGGATAATACACACAGTGATGTCACAGTACAGGGATAATACACAGTGATGTCACAGTACAGGGATAATACACAGTGATGTCACAGTACAGGGATAATACACAGTGATGTCACAGTACAGGGATAATACACACAGTGATGTCACAGTACAGGGATAATACATACAGTGACGTCACAGTACAGGGATAATACACAGTAATGTCACAGTACAGGGATAATACACAGTGATGTCACAGTACAGGGATAATATACAGTGATGTCACAGTACAGGGATAATACACAGTGATGTCACAGTACAGGGATAATACACACAGTGATGTGACAGTATAGGGATAATGCACACAGTGATGTCACAGTACAGGGATAATACACACAGCAATGTCACAGTACAGGAATAATACACAGTGATGTCACAGTACAGGGATAATACACACAGTGATGTCACAGTACAGGGATAATACACATAGTGATGTCACAGTACAGGGATAATACACAGTGATGTCACAGTACAGGGATAATACACAGTGATGTCACAGTACAGGGATAATACACAGTAATGTCACAGTACAGGGATAATACACACAGTGATGTCACAGTACAGGGATAATACACAGTGATGTCACATTACAGGGATAATACACAGTGATGTCACAGTACAGGGATAATATACACAGTGATGTCACAGTACAGGGATAATATACACAGTGATGTCACAGTACAGGGATAATATGCACAGTGATGTCACAGTACAGGGATAATATACACAGTGAGGTCACAGTACATGGATAATATACACAGTGATGTCACAGTACAGAGATAATACACAGTGATGTCACAATACAGGGATAATACACAGTGATGTCACAGTACAGGGATAATACACACAGTGATGTCACAGTACAGAGATAATACACACAGTGATGTCACAGTACAGGAATAATACACAGTGATGTCACAGTACAGGGATAATACACAGTGATGTCACAGTACAGGGATAATACACACAGTGATGTCACAGTACAGGGATAATACACAGTGATGTCACAGTACAGGGATAATACACACAGTGATGTCACAGTACAGGGATAATACACACAGTGATGTCACAGTACAGGGATAATACACACAGTGATGTTACAGTACAGAGATAAGACACAGTGATGTTACAGTACAGGGATAATACACACAGTGATGTCACAGTACAGGGATAATACACACAGTGATGTCACAGTACAGGGATAATATACACAGTGATGTTACAGTACAGGGATAATACACACAGTGATGTCACAGTACAGAGATAATACACAGTGATGTCACAGTACAGGGATAATATACAAAGTGATGTCACAGTACAGGGATAATACACACAGTGATGTCACAGTACAGGGATAATACACAGTGATGTCACAGTACAGGGATAATACACACAGTGATGTCACAGTACAGGGATAATACACAGTGATGTCACAGTACAGGGATAATACACACAGTGATGTCACAGTACAGGGATAATACACAGTGATGTCACAGTACAGGGATAATACACACAGTGATGTCACAGTACAGGGATAATACACAGTGATGTCACAGTACAGGGATAATACACAGTGATGTCACAGTACAGGGATAATACACAGTGATGTCACAGTACAGGGATAATACACAGTGATGTCACAGTACAGGGATAATACATACAGTGACGTCACAGTACAGGGATAATACACAGTAATGTCACAGTACAGGGATAATACACAGTGATGTCACAGTACAGGGATAATATACAGTGATGTCACAGTACAGGGATAATACACAGTGATGTCACAGTACAGGGATAATACACAGTGATGTCACAGTACAGGGATAATACACACAGTGATGTCACAGTACAGGGATAATACATACAGTGACGTCACAGTACAGGGATAATACACAGTAATGTCACAGTACAGGGATAATACACAGTGATGTCACAGTACAGGGATAATATACAGTGATGTCACAGTACAGGGATAATACACAGTGATGTCACAGTACAGGGATAATACACACAGTGATGTGACAGTATAGGGATAATACACACAGTGATGTCACAGTACAGGGATAATACACACAGCAATGTCACAGTACAGGAATAATACACAGTGATGTCACAGTACAGGGATAATACACACAGTGATGTCACAGTACAGGGATAATACACATAGTGATGTCACAGTACAGGGATAATACACAGTGATGTCACAGTACAGGGATAATACACAGTGATGTCACAGTACAGGGATAATACACAGTAATGTCACAGTACAGGGATAATACACACAGTGATGTCACAGTACAGGGATAATACACAGTGATGTCACATTACAGGGATAATACACAGTGATGTCACAGTACAGGGATAATATACACAGTGATGTCACAGTACAGGGATAATATACACAGTGATGTCACAGTACAGGGATAATATGCACAGTGATGTCACAGTACAGGGATAATATACACAGTGAGGTCACAGTACATGGATAATATACACAGTGATGTCACAGTACAGAGATAATACACAGTGATGTCACAGTACAGGGATAATACACAGTGATGTCACAGTACAGGGAAAATACACACAGTGATGTCAGAGTACAGAGATAATACACACAGTGATGTCACAGTACAGGGATAATACACAGTGATGTCACAGTACAGGGATAATACACAGTGATGTCACAATACAGGGATAATACACACAGTGATGTCACAGTACAGGGATAATACACATAGTGATGTCACAGTACAGGGATAATACACACAGTGATGTCACAGTACAGGGATAATACACATAGTGATGTCACAGTACAGGGAAAATACACACAGTGATGTCACAGTACAGGGATAATACACACAGTGATGTCACAGTACAGGGATAATACACAGTGATGTCACAGTACAGGGATAATACACACAGTGATGTCACAGTACAGGGATAATACACACAGTGATGTCACAGTACAGGGATAATACACACAGTGATGTTACAGTACAGAGATAAGACACAGTGATGTTACAGTACAGGGATAATACACACAGTGATGTCACAGTACAGGGATAATACACACAGTGATGTCACAGTACAGGGATAATATACACAGTGATGTTACAGTACAGGGATAATACACACAGTGATGTTACAGTACAGGGATAATACACAGTGATGTTACAGTACAGGGATAATACACACAGTGATGTCACAGTACAGGGATAATATACACAGTGATGTCACAGTACAGGGATAATACACAGTAATGTCACAGTACAGGGATAATACACACAGTGATGTCACAGTACAGGGATAATACACACAGTGATGTCACATTACAGGGTTAATACACACAGTGATGTCACAGTACAGGGATAATACACACAGTGATGTCACAGTACAGGGATAAAATACACAGTGATGTCACAGTACAGGGATAATACACAGTGATGTCACAGTACAGGGATAATACACAGTGATGTCACAGTACAGGGATAATATACATAGTGATGTCACAGTACAGGGATAATACACAGTGATGTCACAGTACAGGGATAATACACAGTAATGTCACAGTACAGGGATAATACACAGTAATGTCACAGTACAGGGATAATACATAGTGATGTCACAGTACAGGGATAATACACAGTAATGTCACAGTACAGGGATAATACACAGTGATGTCACAGTACAGGGATAATATACACAGTAATGTCACAGAACAAGGATAATATACACAGTGATGTCACAGTACAGGGATAATACACACAGTGATGTCACAGTACAGGGATAATACACAGTAATGTCACAATACAGGGATAATACACACAGTGATGTCACAGTACAGGGATAATACACAGTAATGTCACAGTACAGGGATAATACACACAGTGAAAAACTCCACCATATTAAAGGGGTACTCCGCTGCTCAGCATTTGGAACAAACTGTTCCGAATGCTGGAGCCAGCAGCGGGAGCTTGTGAGTCATAGCCCCGCCCCCTCATGATGTCACGCCCCCGCCCCCTCAATGCAAGTCTATGGGAGGGGGCGTGACATCCGGTTCCAAACTCTGAGCAGTGGAGTACCCCTTTAAGAACAGAATCTAAACAAATAATTATTTAACATAGCGTCGGCTTCTCCTTCATTCTAATTCCCTTCTTAATAATTGATCGGCAGAAATTATGGAGATCGTCCTGGAATAATGCGCCTTATGAATAAGAAATGTCCACCAGTCTCCTCCGCTCATTTCTCCATATTCTCAAAAACAGATTAAAAAAAAATTAAAAGTCTCGGCCCAAAAAACCCAGAGCGTTCTCTACGTTTCAGACTCTGGATTTATTGCCTCGTGGGGAGCGGACTTTGTTATTCTGTTTCCTTGTCACATATTCTACAATATTATTTGAAAAGATAAAATAAAGGGAATGTGCCATCAGAAAAGGACCGATTTTTTAAGCTGAACATATTTTTAAAGAACTATGTTTTTTTTTTTTTTTTTCATTTTACTACCTAGATTTTAAAATAATCCAGGAATCTTGCAGTTTTCATTCTGGCCACTAGGACTAAAACTAAGCTGTGATGTCTTCACACATAGACAAAGAACAAGTAGAAGCTGCACTCACTATCCAGGTCTTTATTATATTCCGGTCATGTCAACGATGGTACACGCGGGGGAGCTGGGTGGAGAGCCGGGGCCCGGAACAAGTTGTTTCGTGCATCAGAGCGCACTTCCTCTAGCCAGAAGTGTGCTCTGACGCACGAAACAACTTGTTCCGGGCCCCGGCTCTCCACCCAGCTCCCCCGCCTGTACCATCGTTGACATGACCGGAATATAATAAAGACCTGGATAGTGAGTGCAGCTTCTACTTGTTCTTTGTCTACGTTCCATGCTTCTTGCCTAGCTTTGCACCTCCGCTATAGGCTATACGTCCGTCCCGCTTTGTGTGTCGCTACACGTCTGATTGGTCGCTTAGTTTCGTATGTGCCGATCACTGCTAAGCTGAGATTTCTTGTTGTTCCTGTGGTGAGAAGGAGGATGCTGCTGGAAAGTGATCTGTACAACATTACAGTGAATGGTGACACCAGTATATGGAGAAGGCAACAGATGATGTTCACAGCTTAGACCCCCCCCCCCCTGGAGAAGGGCCTCTGTAATGGTCACAGAGCGTGCTCAGAAGCCTTCCCTATTCATATCGATGGGCAGGTCCTCTTTTGTAGCTTTTGTCCATGGGGCCAACAGTAAAGCTATTAAACCACATCTTTAAATGCTTTTAAATACAGCTCAGACGAGATGACTGCCCCACAATAATGTACCAAAAATTTTTTTTTTTTAAGATTTGGAAAAAACGAAAATATTTTAGTGTTCAATGGTAAAAAAAAAAAAAAAATGTAGGTGATACATTCCCTATAAACAGAGCAGTCATTGGTCAAACGAGCATTTGAATTATGGCTGTAAGAGGTCTATGGTCTCTCTCTTTTTCTCTTTCTTTCTCTCTGTCTGTTTCTTAATCTCTTTTTCCCTCTTTTCTCTTTTCCTTATTCTACCTCTCTTTCTTTCTCTCATCTCCCTCTTCTATCTCATTCTCATGCATCTAAAGAGCAGTCATAAAGTGAGTGAGTGCTCTTTTCATTGATTAGCACCCATATACTTTGATATTTTTATGGATTGGGCCCCATAGACAGCACTAACCCTGACTGCAGGTCAATGTAGAGATCAGTGTATGCAGAGGGGCCCTTGTCCAGCTTTCTCCTCCTCTGGCTAGTAGAGATATGTCCCCTACTTAATATCACCCATCAATGAACCAGAACAGAGAGCTGTTCCGTGCATGTAGCTCCCGCTCTGGGGAACTTGAGCAGTCGTTTATCGTTGTATTTCATGGACAGTCAATCATCTGAATGACCGTCATGTGATTTGACGCCTGGTGGTGGCCTTCGCTTTTGGACAGAAACCAAAGAGATCAGCAGATCACCCCTGCGGTGTCTGTCTGTTCTGAGACAAGCCCTTGAGACGTCTAATATTTGGAAAACCAAATTTGTCCTTTGGATAATTCTCTTTAGTTTTACCAGTAATATGAACGTTATACGTGGTTCTATTACGGGCCGGATCTTTAAATGTCATTCTGAGTTAAAGACTCAATAAAGTCCATATTTTTATAGATGAAAGAGATGGAGATATAATAATATAATATCGCTCATCTTCACTGACTGGACTTTATATAAACCATCCCGACTATTAAAATCCCTTCATTCTTGTGTTACCCAAACACGCAGCACGTTCTAGTCTAGTATTGTTACAGATGTAGCAGAGCTGAATACGCCTGTCTTCTCTGTGCACTGTATTGGTCATTTAGGGAATGGAAGTCTATTGTCAGAGAAGGACCCTTTTGTACATGTCAGGGTTTAAAGGGGAACTCTGCCCCTAGACATCGTATCTCCTATACAAGGGATTGGCGATAAAATGTCTGATTGTAGGGGCCCCCGTGATCTCAGTGAAGCACCCGGCATTCGTTTAAAACACTGGGTGCAGGTGGTGCGGGTCGTGATGTCATGGCTAGGCCCTTTGCAATGTCACACCACGCCCCCTCAATGCAAGTCTATGGGAGGGGGCGTGGCTGCCGCCACGCCCCCTCCCATAGACTTGCATTGAGAGGACGTGGTGTCACAATGGGCCATGGCTGTGATGTCACGACCCCGCTGCCTACTCCAAGCGTTCTAAAGGAATGCCAGGGCAGCGGAGTACCCCTTTAATGTTAACCCCTTAATGACCATAATACACTTTTTTTTTTCTTAGGCTGAGCAGAAGTATCTTGGCACTAGTGCCCTGTGCTGACTATAACAAGAGTTTAGCTGTTTCGTGACACCAGGGCTCCTACTCAAAGAAACCTCCGATCCTTGTAGTTTAAACCCCTTAGATGCTGTGGTCAAATTGTGATTATGGCATCTAAGTGGTTTTGGGCATTTGCCATTCCATTGGCGCCCAGGTGAAACAATCTGGGATGGGGATGGGTTTCCATGGCAGCAGGCCTAATAAAGACCCCAGGTATGCCATGAATTTGTGCCTACTTATCTGGATAGGTCACATTTCAGCATCATGTGAACAGGGTAACGCACTGCACTACCTTAATACTGCACTACAGTAGTAGTGAAGTATACTGTAGGAACTATTGGGAGATTGTATGTCAAGGCCTCCCTGCCCAATGATTTCTGAACAGTCAAAGAGCATGCCCACAACACTCTCATAGAAGACAATAGGTGATGGTCACAGCTCACCTCCTACCCTCTCTGCCCAGTGACCTCTCAACAGTTACAGAGCATGCCCACAATACTCTCCAACTAAAGACAATAGGTTATGGTCACAGTTTACCTCCTTCCTCTCTCTACACACTGACCTTTGTTCAATTTCAGAGCATGCCCACAACATTCCCAAGGAAGACAATAGGAGATGGAGACAGCTTACCCCACCTCTCCGTACACATTGACTTCTGCATGGTTACAGAATAGAGCATGCTCACTACACTCCTCCATAGAAGACAACAGATGATGGTCAAAGCTGACCTCCAACCCTCCCTGCTCACTGACCTTTGTTCATCCCAGAGCATGCCCACAACACTCACTCACCAAAGACAATAGGTGACAATCACAGTTCACCTCCTCTTCTGAGCTCTAGACAGTCATAGAGCATGCCCACAACAGTCTCCCATAGAAAATAAGTGTAGGTTCAGCACCACCTACTCCTTCTACAATAAAAAAAAAAAAAAGTCGAAACAGAAGGTTTTGTGAAAAAAAGTCTATGATCTCTCATACATAACACCAGAATAGCAAAATCTGACCTTAAAGGGGTACTCCGCTGCTCCAGTGTTCAGAACATTTTGTTCCGAACGCTTGGAGTGGGCAGTGGGGGTCATGACATCATGGCCATGCCTCCTTGTGATGTCACGCCACACCCCTCAATGCATGCCTACGGGAGGGGGCGGTGACAGCAGCCACACCCCCCATAGACTTGCATTGAGGGGGCATGGTGTGATGTCACAAGGGGTGTGGCTGTGATGTCATGACCCTCGCCACCCTCACCCAGTGCTCTAAACTAATGCCGGGTGCTGCAGAGAGATCGAGGGGGTCCCAAGTGTGAGACCCCCGCAATCAGACATCTAATATGATGTCTAGGGGCCCCATTTAAAGGGGTACCCCATTTAAAGGTGTACTCTGGGGAAGTGAAACCTATCCCTTATTCACAGGATAGAGGATAGCTGTCTCCAAATGTGGGGGGTAGGAACTTGCCAAGGACGGGTAAGTAAGCAGGGCCACGTACAAGAGACCACAGGGGTCCCAGCATTCAGACCCCCCCATGATAAAACACGTATTCCCTATCCAAAAAATGTATAAACAAGCAAAGTAGTCAAATTTGCTGCAGCAAATTCGACAGCTTTGCTTGTTTATATGTTTTTTTCACCTTATACATTTTACGCAATAAAGTTACTTTCCCCTTTTAATCTGGAATAACATTTGTAACTTCTCCCTTTTGTAAACGTGTTTAGTCGTAGGCGTCAGTAAACAGTGGCGTCCTTGTTACTTACACCTTTTGTTTTAATCCGTAAATTATCATTTTTAGTCTTTATATTAAATCCTTTTCATAGAATTTTTTTGTTGCATATAAAAGATTTTAAGACACGAGCGTCCTTGATCAGTAACAAAGTCCCTGAGATGAACCGTGTGATAGAAACTGATGGATAAAAGCTGCTCCACTTCTGCTTTGGTAACAGTAACTATAGGGCAGCAGTGGTTGCGATAACAACCGGGTTCCAAAGCCAAGAGGGGCCCGAAATGTTACACATTAAAATGGTAAAAAAAAATCCCTCCAGGTTTTGTTTTGTGCTCATATCCTGCACTCGGGTCCTACAGCACCATATGTTTTATTCCAGCTCAGCCATGTGTTTTATTACTGTAACTGGGTCTGTGGGGTGGTCAGGCCTTGGTCAGATGACTTTCCATAAATACAGGAGGACATTATCACCTATCATATCACTCCCGGCAGTAGCTAGATGCCTACCCTCCAATTCTATCTGTATACTGCTGCTGCTCTGTCTATACGATCAGTAAATATATTAGTTATACACCTCCCTTCCAGCTCTATCTGTATATTGCTGATGCTATCTTTATGACATCAGGATATATAGTAGTTATACTCCTCCCTTCTAGCTCTTTCTGTATACTATTGCTATCCCAGTGAGATCAGGATACTGTATATAATAGTTACACACCTCTCCTCCAGCTCTATTTGTATACTGCTGCTGCTATCTTTATGAGATCAGGATATATAGTAGTTATACTCCTCTCCTCTAGCTCTATCTGTATACTGCTGCTATCTCTATGGGATCAGGATACTGTATATAATAGTTACACACCTCTCCTCCAGCTCTATCTGTATATTGCTGATGCTATCTTTATGACATCAGGATATATAGTAGTTATACTCCTCCCTTCTAGCTCTATCTGTATACTATTGCTATCCCAGTGAGATCAGGATACTGTATATAATAGTTACACACCTCTCCTCCAGCTCTATTTGTATACTGCTGCTGCTATCTTTATGAGATCAGGATATATAGTAGTTATACTCCTCTCCTCTAGCTCTATCTGTATACTACTGCTATCTCAATGAGATCAGGATACTGTATATAATAGTTACACACCTCTCCTCCAGCTCTATTTGTATACTGCTGCTGCTATCCATTGGGGGAAATTTATCAAAACCTGTGCGGAGGAAAATTTGCCCAGTTGCCCATAGCAACCAATGAGATGGCTCCTTTCACTTTTCACAGACCTTCTGAGTTGCTATGGGCAACCGGTCACCTTTTCCTCTACCCAGGTTTTAATAAATCTCCCCCTACGTCCCTATGAGCCTCCGACAAGAAGTGTTATCATCTTACAATCCGAATGCGACTTTTCTTTCCTCTACGCCAGTCGTACAATCCTCCCTCCTGATCCGGATGTGATGGCCGCTCTACATTAAGCAGCTTCTGAAAAATCTTCTCCAATGCAGTTGTCTGAGCGGCGGCACATTACTGCATTAACTCCTCCGCCAGCAGCGCTCCGGTACGGGCTGTATGCTTAAATCCACTTACACTGGCTATTTTCTTATTTAATGCCTGAATAAGTCTTGTATATATGAAAAGTGATTGCACGAGCGCCGCTATTGTCAAGTGACTAAAGGCAATGAAGGGTCTTTTCATCCTTCGCACGTCTGATTTATAAGAGCCTCTCCTCCCTGACAATATCTCTACGCCAGCAGTTTTCCCAATGAATAACGCAGCATGTCAAACAGACAAAATGACTCTTCCTCCGGTGAAGGTGCGCACGCCGTGCGGAGCTGGCGCTATATCTGTGACACATGCACATTTAAAGATTAACTATCCCGAAGTTCGGACTTCATTTTATGGGGCTGAGGATTTTTTCGTGGTTCCTCTCGCTCCAAACGTTTCAATCTGATGTTCGATTTAATGTTCTCTAAGAATTATTTTATGGCCGTGATGAAGGGCGGAGACATTTTTATAGATATTTCAACATATTTGTCTTCATAATCGCTATAGAAATGAGGATTTCATAGATTGCCCTTAAGCGTACACAAGAAAATGGAGGAAACTTTCTATATTAGCTTAAATCTTCCACAGTAACATGGCCGCAGTCCTTGTTTGGGTACTTTAGCACGGTCATGTTGTGGATCCACCATTCCTATCACTGACCGCACATATACACACAGAATTATCAGAGCTCCCATACACCATTGACTCCCTTTCCCACTATTTTCTCTTGTTAGCCACAGGTTGGCCTCAGGCCTTGGGCCTATAAGAGGTCAGGGATAACGGGGGACATCAGAATCCCATAACTTTCTTAACTGTCATCACCATAAGGGCTAGTGTAAAGAAGGAGGATGAACAACCCTACTTACCTACAGAACCTTCCCAGCTATCTATCTACCTACCATATCTGCCCAGCCACCTATCAACCTAACAACCCATTCTTCTATCCAACTACCTACGTACCAAGTCATCTACCTAACTACCCAGCCACCTATCTACATACCTACCAACTAATTTTTTTACCCAACTACCTAGCCACTAAGTCATCTATCTAACTTCCCACCCACCTATCTATGTACCTATCTACCAAACCCTTCTTGTACCTATCTACCCACCAAGTTATCTACCTAACTGCCCACCCTCCTATCTATCTACTTGCCAACCTATCCTTCTACCACACTACCTACCCACCAAGTCATCTACCTAACTGCCCGCCCACCTATTAACCTACCCACCAACTCATTCTTCTACCTACCCACTTATGTAAATTGCCCCTGAAGTTTATTGGAGTAATCTGTGAATTATTGACTGCCACTCTTTGGCTTTAAATGGGTTGTCTAGCGAAATGTCTTGGAAGTATACAATACAGTCTGGGACTAGAGACGGAAGATGCCATGTCACTACCATTGGGCACAGGCAAAACCACACCTGCACGCAATAGATTCACAATTTTGCCAATGGTGTGGCAATATCATGCAGCTATTGGACATTGCGTGAAGGGGCAGTTTTGCCAGCGTGTTATGATAGCGACTTGGCACCTGCCCCCCCTAGTCTCCCGATATATACTTACAAAACCCCTTTAAAATTAGTTAAGATGTCATAATGTTGGCTACCTCAACCAATCACTAGAACAAGCTAGGAAAAGTGCCGGCTCTAAACCACGTATCAAAAAATGTAAGTCTATAGGATAATCTTAGTCCAATAGACAGAGAGCAGGGAGAGAAGCACTCAGCCTCCCTCTTCTCTCCCCACTTGTTCTAGCGAATGGTCAGAGTCTGATAACTAATAAGCAGTGTCCATTAAGCAAGGCTGGGTTCACACTACGATTTGACGTTATGGTCTCTGGATCCGGAGACCTAAAACCATGGTATTTCCCACGGTTTCAGGTCCAGTCACAAAACCAAATATGGGGCAACAATTAGCTGACCGGAGTCACTATCTGACTCCGGTCAGTTCATTAAAATGAATGAGATACGGGCCGGGTCCGGCTGGAATACAGGAGCACCCGGTTTTCATTCCCCCCAGCCAGGATCTGGTAACCATATCGTCAAATCGTAGTGTGAACCCAGCCTAAGACAGGGACTCAGTGTCAGCCTGTAAAATGCTTAGTACTAATCCCACGTACTTTATAACCAATGTCCTCATTGCTGTAGGGGAACTGGGAAGAGCGAGGTACCGTCAGACCTGAACCATCAAATATGACAGTCTGGGACTAGGGCGATGGCAGGCTGGAATTAATATTCTGGAAAGGGTAAAAAAAAATGGCTATTCCCACCCTGGCATTACTAGGCTGTTGCTGCTTGGTTTTGTATCTGACTGTTTATAAAAAAATATATAAGATATATATGTATCTATGGAGGCTCATATATAGGGGGCAAGTGCCTCCTCTTTCCTGCCACCCTAAATACCTGCCCTTAGGTACCCTATGGTAAATATGGCCCTGAAGGTGACCTCTACTCCCCTCTGTATAATATATCATCTACCAAACTACACAGATCATGGATGAGCAGACACATCTCTGCCGCGCTGCTCATAACTTAGACATTCCTCTGCATCGAGAGTTTTCAATCCCTTTGCGGATGGAATAAGAAAAATCTGTTTTCTGAAAGATCTGAGGTTATTTAGTAGAGAAATGACAGTGATGTATGACACGCCGCCCTCTGATTACACTAATAATTCTGCCCGGCTGCCGCTCAGCGCTCTGATGGCTGAACATTGGATGACGCCTGATGATTCCTCAATGTTACACGTCCTGCAGCTGGTACTGTCATGGCGGAGGTGAGTGTGTGCCGGCCTGTCAGGCCTCTGCATGTGATCGCTGCAAAACAACAATCAATGCCGCATCCGCTCCCGTTACCTTGATGGATTTGCCTTTTGCATTTTTTTTTTACCTGACATTGCGAATCATATTCACTAAACATCTGGCATACAGGATTCATTAGACTATTCGGCGGGTTATTCCTATCATTTGAAGATAAGGTTGTTGTTTTTTTTCCCCATATCATGCACACTCACCATCACAAGTCTTACGGCGCCATCTGTTTCATTCTAGCACAGATGCATTCGCATTCTATAGAGGGCTGCTGCTCCAGTCTCAGAAACCTCTTTGTGACATCACGCCACCCCCTCCATTCATGTCTATGGGAGGGGGCGTGACGGCAGTCACGTCCCCTCCCATAGACATGAATGTAGGGGGCGTGGTGTGAAGTCACAAGGGGGCGTGGTGTGACATCCTATCTCCAGTGTCAGAAACAAAGAGGTTCTCAGGGGGTCCCACCGGCGGACTACCCACAATCAGATATCTTATGCCCTATCCTTTGGATAGGGGATAAGATGCCTTTGGCTGGAATACTCCTTTAATGCATTTCTTTGCTTTAACTGGGTCATGTTATCACCATCCTGACCCACAGAAATTACAGTGTCAGAGGGAGTGGTCCAGTGTCAGCTGATTGTGAACTACACAATGACATCATCACATATCCGATCCCTTTTGCTAGCTTTGAGAACTGGCTTCCCCAGTTTACTTCCTCTAGCCTACCTGGGGTGGTAAAGCTACTCCCGACCTAGGAAATCTTGGATATGCACCAGCGTAAGCCAACATCCTGTTATCTAGTTCTGGTTTACCCATTATGCTCAATGTCATGGAGTTTCCTGGGCAAAAAGCAGAAGGGACACCAGATTTTGGTACACGACCCTTTCCCGGAGACACGTGCCAAATACAGCACAGTAAGCAGAGACAACACTGGAATGGAGGAAAGGTAAATGCGAATTTTCATTGGTTTACATTTTTTGTAATAACCTTTTTTTTTTTTCTATTTCAGGTGCCCTCAATCAGACTATAACAGATTTGGTTAAAGGGAACCAATCATCAGATTTTACCCTAAATAACGCTTGGCAAAGCGTTATATAGGGTAAAATTGTTGTCCTCACCATTCCCGGGGGACGCTCCTGCCTCCAGGGATGGTGAAGATATGAAGTTATAAACTAGTCACCGCCACGGCCGTAAGTAGTCACCTGGGCGGGGAGCTCCTCTTACCTACTCCCGTTCTTCAGCCGGCAGCGACGCCCCCTCCGCTTGATTGATGGGCCGCGTCATTGTTACGCTCACTGAACGGACGGAGCAGAGCAATGACGCGGCCCATCAATCAAGCGGAGGGGGCGTCGCTGCCGGCCGAAGAACGGGAGTAGGTAAGAGGAGCTTCCCGCCCAGGTGACTACTTACAGCGGCGGCGGTGACTAGTTTATAACTTCATATCTTCACCATCCCTGGGGGCAGGAGCGTCCCTCGGGAATGGTGAAAATAAAGATTTTACCCTATATAACGCTTTGCCAAGCGTTATATAGGGTAAAATCTGATGATTGGTTCCCTTTAAGTGAGTTGGAAAGAAAATGGTCAACAAGGGGCTCAGGTTTTTTTTATTTTAATAAAGTTTATAAAAAAAAATTGTGTGTGTTGTTTTTTTACATGCTTTTTATTTTACGTAGTGGAGCCTTCTAATAAACGACTTCCATTACTAAGCCATTGCTTAAAGGGGTACTCCCGTGGAAAACTTTTTTTTTTTTTTTTTTTAAATCAACTGGTGCCAGAAAGTTAAACAGATTTGTAAATTACTTCTATTAAAAAAAATCTTAATCCTTCCAGTACTTTTGCTTTTCTTTTTGGATTTCTCTTCTGTCACGACCACAGTGCTCTCTGCTGACCTCTGCTGTCCATTTTATGAACTGTCCAGAGCAGCATATGTTTGCTATGGGGATTTTCTCCTGCTCTGGACAGTTCCTAAAATGGACAGCAGAGATCAGCAGAGAGCACTGTGGTCGTGACAGAAGAGAAATCCAAAAAGAAAATAATTTCCTCTGTAGTATACAGCCCCTAAAAATTACTGAAAGGATTAAGATTTTTTTAAATAAAAGTAATTTACAAATCTGTTTAACTTTCTGGCACCAGTTGATTTAAAAAAAAGTTACGTTTTCCATGGGAGTACCCCCTTTAATGGTAGCCTGTAAAACATTTAGTTCTACTTCGCCTACCTCACTCCCCGGCTCAAACATTATCCCAGTAACCTCTGCCTCAAAAATGACAGAGTTGATTCCAAGCTGGTACTTTAAGACAGGGTAGGGCCAAAATAAATAGTCCTTTTGCCCTGGTACTACTAGGCTGCTTCTGCTTGATTTTGAATCTGTTTTGTTTTAAAACATTTTTTTATTGTTTTTGAAAAACAGAGCAATTTAACACATTCTTAATCGTACAAGAGTGAGAAAACAAAAATGTCAATAAATTTTGGATCTGGTTGGTCATTAAAAAGCGGAAGGACCTCCCATTTCGGCACAAGGGTAAATTACTTCAATGCATGGAGCCACCAGAACCCCTCTATATATATATATATATATATATATATATATATATATATATCATTTAATACATTTTGGTATGGATTTTCAAGTTCTATTGACCTCAATGGGAGAACCAAGCCGAGAAAAGACATGTCAATTCTTAAAGTGGATTAAAACATTTCCTTGCGAAATCAATGTGATTTGATGTGGTAACCCAATCAAAATTCACATGGAATACACACCAGAGAACCCTGTGTGAACACGGCCTAAGAAAAGGGAGAATCCATAGTGCTTAAAGGGGTGCTCCTCTGCTCAGCGTTTGGAACAAACTCTTCCAAATGCTCGTACCATCATAGCCCTGCCCCGTCATGATGTCACGTCATGCCCCCTCAATGCAAGTCTATAGGAGGGGGCGTGACGGCTGTCACGCCCCCTCCCATAGACTTGCATTGAGGGGGCGGGACATGTCATCATGAGGGGGCGGGTCGATGACGTCACGAGCTCCCGGCGCCGATTCCAGCGTTTAGAACAGTTTGTTCCAAACGCTAACCAGTGGAGTACCCCTTCAATGGTAAACATTGGACAATGTCCTGCACTCATTTATTTTACTGTCCGGCACCTACTTTTTATCCTGGATGACATCAACCGTTCCAATTTTTTTGCAAAATAGGAAGTTTTTATTGTCATCATATTGTGAGCTCCTATCAGTCGGCTCCAGGAGGCAACGTTATTACATTACCGAATCACAAATATTTCTAAAACATTGGGAAAATTAATGTGCAGCTGCCGCACGGTGACAAGGATTTATATGTCCTCCCAAAGGAAACAAGAAGCAGTAAATTAAAAGAGCGCATCTGAGAACCTGGGAGGAACGTCCCCACCTCCGCTTCTTAATCCGTCAATTATATCATCATTACACACCAGGAATTTGTCACTTCGAAGATTTAGAGTGAAATTTGGGTGATTGCAAGATTCTGGTATTTACTTAATTATTTTGAAGTTCAGCTTTTAAATTGCAATTAAAATCGGCCAATCAGAAATCAGTATAAGTCAGAGCAACACAACTACTTTACGGCTCAAAAATTCTATTGAATCCAATGGAAAAACAAGATTTTGCTACAACACAACAACAAAAAACAGACTAAAAAAATAAATAAATATAAATACTAAAACATTTTAAAACATCTCAAATTTTTACTTAAAGGGATTATCCAGGAAAATTTTTATTTTTTTTTTATATCAACTGGCTCCAGAAAGTTTAACAGATTTGTAAATTACTTCTATTAAAAAAATCTTAATCCTTTCAGTACTTATGAGCTTCTGAAGTTAAGGTTGTTCTTTTCTGTCTAAGTGCTCTCTGATGACACGTGTCTCGGGAACCGCCCAGTTTAGAAGCAAATCCCCATAGCAAACCTCTTCTAAACTAGGCGGTTCCCGAGACACGTGTCATCAGAGAGCATTTAGACAGAAAAGAACAACCTTAACTTCAGAAGCTCATAAGAACTGAAAGGATTAAGATTTTTTAATAGAAGTAATTTACAAATCTGTTAAACTTTCTGGAGCCAGTTGATATATAAAAGTTTTTCCTGGATAACCCCTTTAAGTATAAATTTTAGATGTTTTCAAAACGTTTTAGTATTTATTTTTTTCAGTCTGTTTTTAGTTGTTGTGTTGTAGCAAAATTTAGTTTTTCCATTGGATTCAATAGAATTTTTGAGCCGTAAAGTAGTTGTGTTGCTCTGACTTATACTGATTTCTGATTTTTAGCCAAAGCCAGAAAAAAACTTTATTGGACAGATTTGCAGCTTTTTCGGTGTTTTGAATTCATTCCTAGTTTTACCGTTAAACACTGAGCAAAATACAGCGTGTACCTGATCTAAAGAAAAAAAACATAAAACAAAAACTGCTAAAACTGCGGACATATTTTCAGTCCTTCTTCCATTTGGGATGTTGAAAAAAATTCTGCTGTAAAATTTGAGCTAAAAAAAAGGTGTGTAAACGTTGTTATATTAGCTCCAATAGATTGTGTTTATGGAAATATTTTCTACTAGTGGCAAAATATATAATGACACAATATTTTTTCTGTCAATTTTTTTTTTTATAACAAAGTGAGTCCACCAGCAGAATATGGAGTGCAGCTCTGGAATATAATACAGGATATAACTCAGGATTATTAGAGGATAAGTAATGTAATGTATATACACAGTGATCTCACCAGCAGAATATGGAGTGCAGCTCTGGAATATAATACAGGATATAACTCAGGATCCCTAGAGGATAAGTAATGTAACTGTCACGATGCCGGCTGGCAGGTAGTGGATCCTCTGTGCCAGAGAGGGATGGCAAGGGCCGCGCTAGTGGACCGGTTCTAAGCCACTACTGGTTTTCACCAGAGCCCGCCGCAAAGCGGGATGGTCTTGCTGCGGCAGTAGTGACCAGGTCGTATCCACTAGCAACGGCTCACCTCTCTGGCTGCTGAAGATACTGAAGATAGGCGAGGTACAAGGGAGTAGGCAGTAGCAAGGTCGGACGTAGCAGAAGGTCGGGGGCAGGCGGCAAGGTTCGTAGTCAGGGGAGATAGCAAAAGTACTGGTACACAGGCTATTAAACACACAATACGCTTTCACAAGGCACAAGGGCAACAAGATCCGGCAAGGGAGTGCAAGGGAGGAGACTAGATATAGCCAGGGAACAGGTGGGAACCAATTAAGCTAATTGGGCCAGGCACCAATCATTGGTGCACTGGCCCTTTAAGTCTCAGGGAGCTGGCGCGCGCGCGCCCTAGAGAGCGGAGCCGCGCGCGCCAGCACATGACCGCAGGAGACGGGAACGGGTAAGTGACCTGGGATGCGATTCGCGAGCGGGCGCGTCCCGCTGTGCGAATCGCATCCCCAACGGCCATGGCAGAGCAGCGCTCCCGGTCAGCGCTGACCGGGGAGCTGCAGGGAGAAGGACGCCGTGAGCGCTCCGGGGAGGAGCGGGGACCCGGAGCGCTAGGCGTAACAGTACCCCCCCCCTTAGGTCTCCCCTTCTCTTTATCGGGTAACTGCCTCCCCTGGGATGAGGACACCGGGAAAGGATGGAGGGATTCCTCAACGGCAGGCAGAACCGCAGGAGTAGGAATGGGGAGAGAGGGCAGAGGGCGAGACCTGGCACGGGGCAGTGTGACACCAGGACGAGGGCCATGAGGGGACACAGAAGCTTGCCTGATGGAACTGGGAGGGGGGAGGGGCATTTCCTGTGGCAGGCAGAGTCCTTAATGACCTTAGGGGGACCGGATACAGGAGGAACCACAGAGTTACGGCAAGGGTTACTGGGAACCGGTTTTAGACAGTTCTTGGCACAAGAGGACCCCCAACTCTTGATCTCCCCAGTGGACCAATCCAGGGTTGGGGAATGAAGTTGAAGCCAGGGAAGTCCAAGGAGAATTTCCGAGGTGCAATTGGGGAGGACCAAAAGTTCAATCCTCTCGTGATGAGATCCGATGCTCATAAGAAGGGGCTCCGTGCGGAAACGTATGGTACAGTCCAACCTGGCTCCGTTGACCGCGGAAATGTGGAGTGGCTTGACAAGACGGGTCACCGGAATACGGAATTTATTCACAAAGGACTCCCGAATAAAATTCCCAGAAGCTCCAGAGTCCAGGCAGGCCACGGCAGAGAGGGGAGAGCTGGCTGAAGTGGAAATCCGAACAGGTACCGTGAGACGTGGAGAAGCCGACTTGGCATCAAGAGACGCCACACCCACGAGAGCTGAGTGCGAGCGTGCGTTTCCCAGACGTGGAGGACGGATTGGGCAATCCACCAAAAAATGTTCAGTACTGGCACAGTACAGACAGAGATTCTCTTCCTTACGGCGATTCCTCTCTTCCAGGGTCAGGCGAGACCGATCCACTTGCATGGCCTCCTCGGCGGGAGGCCTAGGCGCAGATTGCAGTGGAGACTGTGGGAGAGGTGTCCAGAGATCTAAGTCTTTTTCCTGGCGGAGCTCTTGATGCCTCTCAGAAAAACGCATGTCAATGCGAGTGGCTAGATGAATGAGTTCATGCAGGTTAGCAGGAGTCTCTCGTGCGGCCAGAACATCTTTAATGTTGCTGGATAGGCCTTTTTTAAAGGTCGCGCAGAGAGCCTCATTATTCCAGGATAGTTCAGAAGCAAGAGTACGGAATTGTATGGCGTACTCGCCAACGGAGGAATTACCCTGGACCAGGTTCAGCAGGGCAGTCTCAGCAGAAGAGGCTCGGGCAGGTTCCTCAAAGACACTTCGAATTTCCGAGAAGAAGGAGTGAACAGAGGCAGTGACGGGGTCATTGCGGTCCCAGAGCGGTGTGGCCCATGACAGGGCTTTTCCAGACAGGAGGCTGACTACGAAAGCCACCTTAGACCTTTCAGTGGGAAACTGGTCCGACATCATCTCCAAGTGCAGAGAACATTGCGAAAGGAAGCCACGGCAAAACTTAGAGTCCCCATTAAATTTGTCCGGCAAAGACAGGCGGAGGCTAGGAGTGGCCACTCGCTGCGGAAGGGGTGCAGGAGCTGGCGGAGGAGATGGTTGTTGCTGCTGTAGCTGAGACTGAACTTGCTGTAGCTGCGACTGTTGCTGCTGTTGCTGTGACTGGAGCTGCTGTAGCTGCGACTGGAGTTGCTGTGTCATGGTGGTCAAGTACGACAGCTGGTGCTCTTGTCGGGCGACCAATGTAGGGAGGTCGGCGGCAGCTGGCAGAGGAACTTCAGCGGGATCCATGGCCGGATCTACTGTCACGATGCCGGCTGGCAGGTAGTGGATCCTCTGTGCCAGAGAGGGATGGCAAGGGCCGCGCTAGTGGACCGGTTCTAAGCCACTACTGGTTTTCACCAGAGCCCGCCGCAAAGCGGGATGGTCTTGCTGCGGCAGTAGTGACCAGGTCGTATCCACTAGCAACGGCTCACCTCTCTGGCTGCTGAAGATACTGAAGATAGGCGAGGTACAAGGGAGTAGGCAGTAGCAAGGTCGGACGTAGCAGAAGGTCGGGGGCAGGCGGCAAGGTTCGTAGTCAGGGGAGATAGCAAAAGTACTGGTACACAGGCTATTAAACACACAATACGCTTTCACAAGGCACAAGGGCAACAAGATCCGGCAAGGGAGTGCAAGGGAGGAGACTAGATATAGCCAGGGAACAGGTGGGAACCAATTAAGCTAATTGGGCCAGGCACCAATCATTGGTGCACTGGCCCTTTAAGTCTCAGGGAGCTGGCGCGCGCGCGCCCTAGAGAGCGGAGCCGCGCGCGCCAGCACATGACCGCAGGAGACGGGAACGGGTAAGTGACCTGGGATGCGATTCGCGAGCGGGCGCGTCCCGCTGTGCGAATCGCATCCCCAACGGCCATGGCAGAGCAGCGCTCCCGGTCAGCGCTGACCGGGGAGCTGCAGGGAGAAGGACGACGTGAGCGCTCCGGGGAGGAGCGGGGACCCGGAGCGCTAGGCGTAACAGTAACGTATGTACACAGTGATCCCACCAGCAGAATAGTGAGTACAGCTCTGGAGTATAATACAGGATATAACTCAGGATCAGTACAGGATAAGTAATGTAATGTATGTACACAGTGACCCCACCAGCAGAATAGTGAGTACAGCTCTGGAGTGCTGACCAATTAGTTGCGGGTGTGGTCGTGCTTCAGCTGTGCTGTGTGTCTGCTGTGTCTCCTGAGCTCCAGGGATTTCCATCTGTTCCACCTGGGTCCTGCTTCCTCCTCCCCAGGGAGGGAGTGGGTTTCCAGGCATGAGTGAGGGAGGCGAGGCCCAGGCTTCTGCTCCTCGGACTAGGCCGCAGGGGAGCAGTAGAAGCCAGCAAGCGGCCTGTACATCGGAGGATTTGGGGGTGAGGCGTTCTACTAGGAGTCGCAGCAATGCTGCTCCAACTCCCCCCACAGAGGTGAGAAGCTGCAAGGCTGGATCCTCCTCGGAAAAGCTGGGTGCAGCCAGCAGAAAGCTGGGTTTGTCTGCAAGAAGGCAGAGTGCTCACGGAGGTGAAGCCGACCTCAGTGAGGAAGGCTGGGGAGTGCTGAGGACCCGGGAGTCTATTTCCACCTATACCTCCCGGGTAAAAAGTCACCTCCGTGAGTATGAAGACGCCTGTAAGGCCATCAGGAGGCTCCGAGAGGAACAGCGGTGTGCCCGTGCCAGGGCTAAGATTACTCCAAAAAGGAAAAAGACAGAGATCCAGGGGCAGATAAAGAGACTAATGTCTGAAATACAAGTTTTGGAGGAGAGGAGAGCCGAATTATTGGAGAAGAGTGGTCCATTTAAAGAGAAACTGGAAAATGAGGAGCGCTTCAGGGTGAAAGAAGAAGATAAAAATAAAAGGTTGATGGGGCTGCAACCTGAGAGCCAGGTGGATGATGTGGAGGAGATGGAGGAAGAACAACAGCCAGATCCACCTGGTGGCCTGCGGCAACAGCAGCAGGCCCCGTACAGTGGGCCCCCTGCACAGCAACCAGCAGTATCACCTGCCGACTCAGGGGAGGACAGTGACAGCAGCTACCAGGGAGGGGCGCTAATGGCCCAGATCCGCATGCTGGAATCCCCAGTGTGTCCTCAGAACCTGGTGTTTGGAGATGAGCTCCCAAATGAGGCACCTGGGGGTAAGAAGAAAAAAAAGACCAAGCCAAAGCAGCAAGAAGTGGTGAGTTACATCTACACCCCCCTCCCTGTAAATCCTGAGTCGGCCGCAGGGTCAGCTCATTGTGCAAGCCCCGTTACCCAGCCCAGCCCGTGTTCTGTGGTGGACTCGGTGCAAAGGTGCGGGGAGAGTACAGATACTAAAAGGGCGCAGAGCTCCATGCCTGTTTGCAGTAGCAGGGATGGAGCAGAGGAGGCATCGGCCGCAAGGCCGTACAGTGAGGGCGGCCCAGCGGTGGGCAGAGAGGCAGACTCCGGTGCTGTAGTTCGCTCCCCTGTGGGAGAGGGGGGTGACTCAGTGCCGGAGGTAGTAAAGGGCATAACGGACACTCCCAAAAGTGAAGAAAAACGTTTGTTTTGTATTGGTGCCGCTGATCCCATTGATCAGCGGCGCCATGAAAAGACTGGAGATGATGCTGATGAGGCGGAGGGCACTAATAAGAACAGGGCTGGGGCCTCCTCTAGACCGGGCAAGCATGCTGCCCGGTCCCTTAAAGGGCCAGCGGAGGTTGTCCCAGCCCTAGTGCCCCGTGATGCTGAGGCCGGATTATCTGTTTCTGGTCCAGCCAGTGTGAATGAGAAGGTAAATGGGGGTACGGGGTGTATGACTGGGGAGCGGATGGAGGTTAATGTTATTGGAGAAGGTGATTTTGCTGTTGCTGTAATTGGGGGTGGTGATGGGACTACAGATGATGTTATTGGAAACAATGTTGTTGGGGGAAGTGCTAATGTTGTTATTGAGGGTGGTGGGGATGTTGTCATTAGAAGTGGTGTAGGTGTAGGGTCTGGTCCGGTTGCCCCCCCAGTGGTGACAGACCATAGGAGTTATGCCAATGTCACTGCTGGGGGAAGTAGAATACTTTCCTCGTCTCCTGACTCTAGGGACGGTTTATTGCAGCGACGTCTCCTGGAAGCTCTGAAAAAGGGGGAAAGGTCGATTAATGTAGAGGGTAGAGCAGTTGATCTGTCCTTCTGGATAGAGAGACACGGTCTCTCTGCCTTCCGAGAGGAAAGAGGGGGCGATACTGTGTGGTCCCTCCCAACAGCCGGGGCAGGTAGTAACCGTAGGAATGTGGTCCGTCTTCGGTGGCAGGGCGAAGATATGTGTCCTTCAAGGACCAAAGTGGTTGAGCTCTTGCTAAAGATGGGCTTCAAGGCAGTTGATATCTTTGCCTTGATACATCCCTACGGTGCTCCTGAATTCGATATCAGTTTTGTTCGGCCAGAGGGGCTTGAGCTTTTCTGGTCGAATTATGAATTGGTAAAGAATGAGCCCGGCTGGCGAGACTTTGCCGTACAGGCATTGTCTCGTCAAAACGAAATCAAGAGAGTGACCGTTTTGACCCGTAACGAATCACTCTCTTGTGTTGACATTATCACCTGGTTAGGACGGTATGGCGAGGTAATGGGGGTCCCGCAGAAGAACAGGGACGAGTTTGGCATCTGGTCAGGAGCCTGGACGTTTTTGGTAAAACTTAAGCGTTCAGGAAATACAGTTACCCATATTCCATCCTCTGCCTTTCTCGGCAGGGATCGTATCCAGATTTTCTACCGGGGTCAGCCGAAGCTCTGTCACAGATGTGGTGACCCCACACACTTCAGTGCAAACTGTACGGTGCAGAAATGTGCCTTGTGTGGGGGTGTAGGCCATCTTGCCGCATCTTGTGCAGAGATTAGGTGTCACCTGTGTGGTGACTTAGGTCACCCATTCAGTCGTTGCCCTCGTTCTTTCGCTAATACGGTCTTGTCCCCAGCGGGTGAAGATCACGAGACGGAATCTGCTGGGGAGGGGACTAGCAGGGGTGGAGGAACTGAGGGGTCAGTGAGGAACAGCAAGAGAAAGACACCAGCCCAACTAAGACGTCTTGATAAACGCCAAAGGGATAGGGTGATGGGGAAAGCCCGGGTTACTGGGACGACCTCTCATTCTGTCCCAGAGGCCAACCTTGCTGCTGAGACCCCGAGGGATGGCGAGCTGAATGAGGAGGTCAGGAGGATCCAGAATGAGGAAGGTGCCATCTCCTCAGATAGCGTGGAGGAGGATGATATGGGATGGCAGAAGGAGACACGAAAGCGGGGTACAAGTAAAAAAAAAAAGGGAGATTTGAGATCTTCTCCCACCCTGGTCCAGGTGCCAAAGGAAGGCAAAACTGACTCCCCTCTGGTTGGCCTTTCCAATCGATTCCGACCCCTCAGGGACATCTCCTCCTCTTCTTCGGAAGGGGAGGATGAGGGGGAGGTGGCAGAGGGGCTTCCAGGGGGCGCCGAGTCCTCTTCCCCTGGGGAGGTTATGTCCTCGGGGGAAGGGACTGGCCTAGAATCCGGAGACGAGGAAAGTAAAACGACGTCTGGTGAGATGGACACCTCTATTTCTCTAAAGAGGGTGAAGAGTTCTTCTGATGTGGAGGGTGAGAAGGGGAGTGGGAAAAAGAAAGCTGTCTAACTCAATCACCCTTGATGGCGGCACCCTCTCCGTTGACTCTGGCATCCATTAATGTTGCCAGCATTAAGTCAGATACAGCTCGATTTGCGGCCTATGATTTTTTTGCCCATATTAATGCTGATATTTTATTTTTGCAGGAGACCAGGCTAACAGATATGTCATCTATCTACAAGGCTAAAAGAGAGTGGAGGAATGGGCCCTCCTACTGGTCTCTTGGGGCCGAGGCGTATAGCGGAGTGGCGGTCCTTTTTACCGCAGCGGTAGAATGCCGACGGGTTATCGAGTTAGAAATGGGGAGGTGCCTGATCTTAGATGTCCTCATGAGGGGACAAGAACTTCGCCTTATTAACATCTACGGCCCACAGTCTAAGTGGGACCGGAAGTGCCTCTTTATGAGGATCAAGCCCTATCTTTTTACAAGTCGGCAGGTGGTCTTTGGAGGGGACTTTAATGCTGTCACGAGGCCCCAAGACAGGGGAGGTGCCAGAGACAAGCTGACTTATGATAGCGTCGCCCTTAATAGCATAGCGAGTGAGGCTCGCCTGGTGGATGTCCACATCCGGCACACCCCAGGCCACGCGGGATTCACCTATCATAGGGGTAGTTGTAGGTCTAGGATAGACAGGTTTTATTTAAAGGAGGAAGCCGTCTCTTCAGCAGTGTCTGTTGTTGAGGTGGAGTTCTCCGATCACTGTTTAATTTTGTTTTCTCTGAATGTCACAGAGACCCCCCGGATGGGCAGAGGCTATTGGAAGCTGAATTCGTCTCTCTTGGAAGAAGCAGAGATAAGACAGTCCTTTGAGGATTTTCTTCAGAGCCAGGTACCATTGCTGGGCCTTTGTAGCAGTAAGTCAGAGTGGTGGGAGATCTTCAAGGAAAGGGTTGCGAGATTCTTCCGCCAGCTCTCGGGCCTCAGAAGCCTAAATAGGTACCGCTTGTACCAGGGCCTGAGGAAGAAACTTGAGAACCTTGTCTCGACTGGAGGTAGCCGAGAGGATATCTCCAGAGTGAAGTCCTTGCTGATGAAGTGCCAGTACGATAGGCACGCATCTTTGGTTTTTGAGAGGGATTACGGGAAGTACCGCTCGCCCGACCCTTACAGAAACTGCAAGATGTCAGTGAGTAGTAAAATAGTCTCAGGACTGATTGATAGTACGGGATCCTTGAAAAGGTCCAGATCAGGGATCCTGGAGGTCGTCAGATCCTTCTACTCGCACCTCTTGGGAAGGAAGGATCTAGATCGAGATAAGGTATCAGCTTTCTTGGCTGAAACCGTCCCTGAACCAGGAGTAGACCCCTCTCTTGACGTTTTGACAGAGATGATCCGGGAAGAGGAAGTCAGGATGGCTATTGATGGGCTTGCCCTCAAGAAGTCACCCGGTCCGGATGGCTTAACATCTGAGTTCTATAAGACCTTTAAGGACACTTTGGTTCCCCTCTTGACTGCGGTTTTTAATGAGTGTCTATCCTCGGGCACTCTGCCAAAGTCAATGAGGAGGTCAGCGCTGATCATCCTGTCAAAGGGTAAAGACCCGTCCCACATTGAGAATTGGCGTCCCATAGCGCTTCTCAATGTGGACAGAAAGATTCTGGCAAAAGTGCTGTTTAACCGGTTGGTGGAGTTTGCACCCCGGCTCCTTTCGGGGGCTCAGCATTGCTCTGTTCCGGGCCGCAGTACATTCAGTGCTGTGCTCAGTGTCCGAGAGGCTGTGGAGCAGGGTAGGGCTGGCCACTGGAAGGGGTACTTGCTGTCCTTGGATCAGGCAAAAGCGTTTGATCGGGTTAACCATGAGTACCTCTGGTCTGTCCTTCTGAGATATGGCCTGCCAGGGGGTTTTGTTGATTGGCTTAAGACCTTGTATGTAGGGGCAGAGAGTTTCCCGCTTGTGAATGGTTGGATTGGCCGCTCTTTTGAGGTTGGGTCTGGTGTCCGTCAGGGTTGTCCTTTGAGCCCTTTGCTGTACGTGTTTGCAATCGATCCTTTCCTTAGAAGGATTGGTTGTGGACCGTTGGCGGGGGTGAGAATGGACCTGGCGGTGCCGGATTCGGCTCTGAGGGTGGTAGCGTACGCTGATGATATCACCGTGTTTGTCTCCTCACAAGAGGAGGGCAGATGGTTGATGTCAGAGGTGGACCGCTACTCGGAGGTATCCGGGTCCAAGATCAATCAGGATAAGTGTGAGAGTCTCTGGCTGGGAGGGGGAGATCCTGATTTTAATCTCCCGGACGCCCTTCCAGAGCCCCAGGAATCCGCAAAAGTCCTCGGCATCGAATTTGGTCAAGGGGATTACCCCAAACAAAACTGGGACAGCAGGCTTAAGATCGCCGCTCAGAGGGTGGATCAGTGGAAGGGTTGGTCTTTGACCCTCCGGGAAAGGGTTAACCTGATGAAAACTTTCCTGCTCCCTTTGCTGATATATCTGGGCAGTGTATGCATGTTGCCAGAACCTCTTTGGACCCGGGTCTACAGTGTGTTCTTCCAAATGTTATGGGGGAATAGACTGAACCTAGTGAAGAGGGAGGTTACTTACCGTACGAGGAGACTAGGGGGGTTGTGTATGGTCAACCCTGTGGTGTTCCTAGTGAATACCTTTCTTAAGACCAATATAGCAAACCTCTGGTCAGAGAGGGCTCCTCCGTGGGTATCCTCCTGTAGGGGATGGTTTCGGCCTTTCTTCCAGGAATGGGAGACAGGAGGGCAAGTGAAGGATCTTCGCACACCACACGGGCATCTCCCGGCTTACGCTACCCCGGTTCTGAAGGTTATTCGTCGGTGGGGTCTGGGGATGTGGGAGATTAGGACTCTGTCGAGGAAATTCCTTGACAAGAGGGTCCTGTCTTCTCATTTCCAGAGGCCATTGGCGCTCAAGGACTGCCCAAGTCGGGATCTGGAGGTGGGTTTAGAGCTTTTGAATTCTATCAGGATCCCCTTGAAGTTTTGGGACTTGACTTGGCGCTGCTTCCACGGGAAACTGTGTGTGAGGGACAATCTGAAGTGCAGGAGCTCTGATGACCGGGGATGTCCCCGCGAAGAGTGTGGAGGCATGCTGGAAAGCATGGAGCATTTTCTGCTTCATTGTCCCTTTAACACAGAGGTTTACAACAGGGTGGGCGCTTCCATTGGTTGGCCTCGGCTGGCCAGTCTCTCCTATGCGGAATGGGCCTATGGGGCATTCAGAAACCTTGGAGGCTGGGACCAGTGCACTTTATTCCTAGTCAGCTCAGTGGTCAGGTATTACACGTGGAACGCACGGTGTTTAGTGTCGACGCAGCGTAAAATCCTCCCTGTGGGTGAGGTGGTTAGGAACATTCTTGGTGACCTGGTGAAGGTGCGTTCTCTGGAGTACGAGAGGCTGGGTGCTGGCAGGGCCTCTCGTCTGTGGAGGGGCTCTGCCTTTAAAGTGCCTTAGCCTGTTGTCTCCCCCTGGTGGTGGGCTGATGCTGGCACATTAGTCTTTTTGTTTTGTGCTGTAGATATATGGTGATATAGGGCCTGCAGGCACTGAACTTGAGCTTTAGGGGATTGTGTGATTGAAAAGCCTTATTGTTGTTTGTTTTGTATAGTTTGTATTATTTTGTATATATTTGTTTTGTTTGTACATTTATGTATATGTGTATATATGTATATATATTGTTTTTTTTCTAGGGGTTGTGTTGTGTTGGGGTTTAGTGTTAGGTTGGGTGGTGGGTAGATGGGGGGAGGGGGGTTTCTGTGTGGGACCTTTTATAAAAAATAAAAAAAATAAAAAAAATCCTGGACTGGTTCATGGACGTCTGTTATCATGTACTGGGGGCATGGGATGCGGGACCAGCTCAGGGCCAAAAAAATTGTATATTCTGTTTTTCTGTTTGCGGTGTTTGTTGGTGGTTTGACACATATTTATTATATTTATTATTTTGGGTGGGGAAATGCAACCGGACCAGTTTTTAGTTATTATTGTTGTTATTATTATTACTGTAAGTATTATTATTATTGTAGAGTGTTTAGTAGTTGTTGTTATTATAGCGGTGTGTTTGGTGAGAATGAGGCTGGACCAGAAGATACTTGGTTGGACATTTTTGGACTAATATGGACTCATTTTTGTATATATTATACAGGTGTATGTTGTTTGTATTATTGTTATGGTGATGTTCGTTCTTTTTGTAATGTTTTATATTTTTAATAAAAGATCTACAGGATATAACTCAGGATCAGTACAGGATAATTAACGTAATGTATGTACACAGTGACCCCACCAGCAGAATAGTGAGTACAGCTCTGGAGTATAATACAGGATATAACTCAGGATCAGTACAGGATAAGTAATGTAATGTATATACACAGTGACCTCACCAGCAGAATAGTGAGTACAGCTCATGGGTATAATACAGGATATTACTCAGGATCAGTACAGGATAAGTAATGTAATGTATGTACACAGTAACCTCACCAGCAGAATAGTGAGTACAGGTCTGGAGTATAATACAGGATATAACTCAGGATCAGTACAGGATAAGTAATGTAATGTATGTACACAGTGACCTCACCAGCAGAATAGTGAGTACAGCTCTGGAGTATAATACAGGATATAACTCAGGATCAGTACAGGATAAGTAATGTATGTACACAGTGACCCCACCAGCAGAATAGTGAGTATAGTTCTGGAGTAGAATAGATATAACAGTAAAAACATAACTCTTTTAAAACTATTATTCTCATGCATCATACATTGTTGACTATAGCTCGACTTCCCTTTTCACAACATTACTTTGCCATGTTCTTTTTCTTCAGCATTTATAACAATTTGGTTATTTATTCTTAAAGAAACAGCAAGGAATAGAAAAGAAGTTTTCAAACAATCTTACATGTTCCCTTATGTGACTCAATGAATCATGAAGCATATTCTGATTGGGTAATGAAACACAAACAACCTGCGGAGACAATCGGCACACCTGCGAAGCTGCACATTCTTCTCAACCATTGGGAGGAGATCAAGCGATTATGTAGGGAAGACGACAAATTACACGTCCTTTAACATCAGACACCCTCCGCACCCCAGCGTTACACACAATACACCACATGGAACTGCCACAAAAACTAAAGCAACAAACTATAACATAAAGGGAATGAATGAAATCTACAAACTGTGCAGCTCTTTAAACATGCAGGCGATGAGGAATTCCCTCTAACATGTCGATATCAAGTACAAACTATGAATAGAGCTGAAATGCAGACCTATGTGTCTCCATGGTTACAGACTACAATAAACCCGGAGTGTAGTCTGATTCTGCAGTGAAGTGTTGAGAAATTTAAATGCACATAGATATTAAATGGTATACGGATGTGATAAACACCATGACTGTCACCAGTACAGTACTCTGTGTGCAGATCATCCACCTCACTGTTGGCTCTAAATGTCCCTCTTTTCTGCACTGTTGCATGCTGCGACAGTTTCTGGCATGTCTCATAGGGGCCACACGTGCCTCCTCTTATAGAACCAGTGTGCGCTTCTGATTCCTGTCCTCCTCCGATACCTGCCAGGCACCACCTATAAGTGCACTTCTCCATTCCTGTGGTGTCTGAGCAATATTGTAGTATCTACAAGTTAAGGGGCCTGTTCCCTTGATCTTGACTTGAATACCTGTGTTTGTTCTGAGTCTGATATCCTTATCCTGCTTCTGCCTCATCCCTGGTACCTGGATAATTTGTCCTGTGTATGACCTGGATTGACGACCATGCCTTTGTCTGCTTATCAAGCATGCTCCACCTTGCTGCATCTGAGCTTCTCAGCTCTGCTGTTCTAACAGCTCCAGCTCAACTATATCACCTAGTCAGCTCGGCTTCATCAGTTGCTTCGCTTATGCCATCTATAACGTCAGCTCACCCCACCTGCCTGTATCCCTAGTGCTTGTCACAAGGGCATTCTGGCCTGCCTGGACAGCTCCTACCTAACTGGGACCACTCTTGAGGTTGTGAACTGGTATCTCGTCTGCACCTTAAAGGGGTACTCTGCATCCTAGACATCCTGTGCATAGAGCAAACTTCGCTCCATGCCGGATAACTGGCGATGCGGGGTGGAGGCTCATGACGTCTAAGTCACATCCCGCTTGTGACGTCACGGCCATGCCCCCATAGACTTGTATTGAGGAGACACGAGCGTGGCCGTGACAACACGAGCCTCTGACTCTGCACCCGACGCTCTGAACGAACACTGGGTGCAGCAGGGAGATTGTGGGGGTCCCAAGCGGCAGGACCCCCATGATCAGACATCTTATCTCCTATCCTTTGGATAGGGGATAAGATGTCTAGGTTTGGCCCAAAGCCAACAGTAGGTGGCACAGTGGGTCCACATCTTTTGGAACATTACAACTATAAATATATATTTTAGAATAACAGGGCACAATACAGGACAGTCGGGGTGGCACCATTTCGTAAACAAATACACCTGACGCTATCCTGAACAAATATAAACCACAAAAATATATGGGGTGCACAATGTCAAGAAAAATGTTGAGAAAAAAAATCACAGAAACAGATAAATGATAAACAGATAGAAAAGAAGGCTATTGACACTCACCTACTTAAAGGGGTACTCTGCCCCTGGCATCTTATCCCCTATCCAAAGGATAGGGGATAAGATGTTAGATCGCCGCGGTCCCGCTGCTGCGGACCCCGGGATCGGTGCTGCAGCACCCGCCATCATTACTGCATAGTTCGCTCTGTGTTTAATGACGGACAATACAGGGGCCGGAGCAGCGTGATGTCATGGCTCCGCCCCTCATGACATCACGGCCTGTCCCCTCAATACAAGTCTATGGCAGGGGGCGTGATGACCGCCACGCCCCCTCCCATAGACTTGTATTGACGGGGGTGGGCCGTGACATCACGAGGGGCGGAGCCGTGAGGTAACGATGCTCCGGCCCCTGTATTGCCCGTCATTACGTGCAGAGCAATCTCGCTCTGCGCAGTAATGATAGCGGGGTGCTGCAGCAGCGATCCCCGGGGTCCCCAGCAGCGGGACCCCGGCGATCTGACATCTTATCCCCTATCCTTTGGATAGGGGATAAGATGTCTAGGGGCGGAGTACCCCTTTAAGCTTAGTCCATCTTTATATCAATCGTATAAAAACATCTGGCCACTGGCAGGGGTAAACGAAAAGCGCATCAGCCGAGGCTGATGCGCTTTTCGTTTGCCCCTGCCGGCGGCCAGCTGTTTTTATACGGAATAGAGATGGACTAAGTATTAGTAGTAGGTGAGTGCCAATAGCCTTCTTTTCTATTTGTCAATCATATTATAGAATAACTTCCCACAAACTGCTGCACCTATACACCCCATTGTGTTCAAGGACAAAAATTCTAGTTAAAAACGATGAAAACATTAGCAAGGTATTAATAGTAACCCAATCTAACGCTTCTGTATCGCTATGATGAAAATCTTTTTCTGGGAGGCATGTCTGGCCTTCCACCACACGCTATGATTCATCTCTTCTATAAACCTCTTCTATTTCATATATTTTAACATTCTTGATAACAGTTTCCAGTATGGAGCTGGAGAAGACACAATCAATAACTAATCTCGAAGAAAAAAAAAAAAAAGACTTGAAATATGGAGCTCGTTTTATTCATCTTCTTTCGGGTTTATTTTTTCTATTTTAGATGTTACTAGTGAAGTCAACGGTTTAAATTTTATGGAGCAAAAAAATGGAAAGAAAAGAAAGAAGAAAAGGTGAAAAAAAAATCTATATTTTCTATAGATCACACAATCTATTATCTCTGATAAATGAAGCAGGAATCTGTCAGCTCATGCCGGGGTATATAGATCCATGGGAAATCTGCCCACAATATCAGCAAATAATGTCGCAAAGGTTCCGTGAACCGGGGACCAGGGTGATCAGCTGACATTTGGGATGAATTTTTGTGATGCCCTGTCAGGAGTTGTTTATGCTGTTTGTGTCCATATCTGGTCACCCAGTGGTTGTGATGTGAACTGCAGCTTGATAAAGGGAACCTCTCTTTTTCCGCCGAGGCTAGTGCTCTCTATCACCCAAAGTACAAAAAAAAAAAAAAACGTGCACAAAGGATGCAGTCTATCGCTAAGCCCTTCTCCAACAGGAGAGAGGCCCCCAACAAACCTACCCTTCAACTCTGGGCCAAAAGGCACCTGCAAGGATCCAGGATCGATGCCCCTTTTCGCCGAAGCTACTAAGGGGCCACAATGCACCTGGCTTCAACCTAGGCGTTAACCAAGGTATCAGCCGAGGAATCAAGCCAAGATGCCCAGGGGTTTCAGGGAGGTGAGGAACCAAATGGCCACACACACCTCCCCTAGGCCGCCAGGAGGGACACCCAGAAGGGCTACTGCATCCTGACAGATTCTCTGTACAAACAAAATACGCAAAAGTGGCACAGTGACAAAAAAAAAAAAAAAAAATCAATGGATGAGCGCAGATATACTGCCTGGTCATCCGGCCGGATCTATAAAAATTTCCCTGATTCTAGCCAGAAGGTATACTAAGGGTGAGTGCCAAAGGTTAATGGTGCACTGCTTCCACTCAGTGGGGAATCCATCCAGTGAGTTTAAGCACCTCAGGGTCACCACTCTCCGAGGCACAAATGTACCTCAGCCCCCAACCTCTACACCCCCCAAACGCATGGCGAGACCTAGAGGAAACAGAGCACATCAGGCCAGCCCTGGAATGCCCCAGTACCCCTGCTTCTCCATGCAGCCATCCAACAGATTCCTGTTTTGTTTTTGTATATTTTATTTATTTATTTATTTTTTACTCTGAAAGTAATTCATTGAAGTTGCCACTTTCTAAAACTCATCCCAAATGCCAGCTGATCACTATGGACCCAGGTTCTTGGAACCTTAGCGATTTGTTGATATTCTAAAAAAGAACAGGTAACTATGTAATACAAGGGGAGATGGTCGTGTATTATAAAATATATTATGATTAAAAATATATCATGATTAAGAACCGTCTGGTTCGAAACACGTCTGAGTTTGTGGGGTTTTTTTTAGCTCGTAATTTTTAACTTTTGTTTTCCATATATTAAAGGACATGTCCGGTGCTCACCTTTCTTATTGTATCCGTTCCGGGCTGCAAAAAAAAAGAAAATAAGCTTTCTCTTGCCTGCCTATGCTCCCCCGGTGCTCCGGTACAGGTGTTCAGTCCCCGGGCTGTATTCTTCTTACTTCCTGTTAGCCCGGCATGTCACACGGAGCTTCAGCCTATCACTGGCCGAGGCGGGACATCGCTGCAGCCGGTGATAGGCTGAAGCCCCATGTGACGTGCTAACAGGAAGTAAGAAGAATACAGCCCGGGGAAGGAACACCTGTACTGAAGCACCGGGGGAGCCTAGGCAGGTAAGAGAAAATTTGTTTTCTTTTATTTTTCAGCCCGGAATGGATAAAATAAGAAAAGTGAGCACCGGACATCTCCTTTAAATGGGTACTCACCCGAAAAACATCATATCGCCTATCCAAAGGATAGGGGATAAGATGTCTGATCGTGGGATTCCTGCACTGGGATCCTAGTCATCCGGTTGACTGGTGACTACAGCCGCCACGCCACCTCCATTCATGTCTATGGGAGGAGGCGTGACGGCTACTACGTAGCCGTCACGCCTCCTCCCATAGACATGAATGGAGGGGGCGTGACATCATGGACACGGAAGCTCCAAGCTCCGATGTTTTGGATGCTGCTGCTGCCAGCCCTGAGATCTCGGGGTTCCTAGTGGCGGGACCCCGTTGATCGGACATCTTATCTTATTTAAGATGTATTTCTACGGAGTACCCTTTAATAAAGGTCTCTTGAATTTTAACCTTTTTTACTTGGAGCTGGAATACCGTACATGCCGCAAGACCACACAAGGTTATTAAACCGCATCTTGCTTTGTTTAATTAATAGATAACTCCAGTGAATTTGCAGATTTTCGGTTCTACCTTACGAATGATCACGTTGAAATAATAATTTGCGAATAAAAAATCAAAAGCGAGAGTATAGTTCCCTTGTAAGGTCTTTGCATTACGGATGTGAATTACATTAGTCTAGACGCTCATACTCTGCGTCGTACTGTCTACGGTTCTCTTGGCCTCTCCTTAAGTGTCTTGTGGGGTATGTAAATGAAAACCTGTTTCCTACTATTCGCATTTTTCTGATTCGTATCCCTGGATTAGAGATAAAGCCATTTTCTTCTTCTGCAATCCTTATAAATATAGCTTAAACCTTCGCTCCATCAATGAGATAACAACTTCTGAATGTGGAGGATTATGCAGCGACGTTCATTGTAGATTCTCATTTACTTTTTTTTTTGTGTGTGTGTGTGTGTGTTTTTTTTTTTTGGTCTTGGCAGTGGGGGGATGAAAACCCTAGAACAACATTTAACAAGCAAAGTAATTAAAGTCCTGAGATTAGTTCTAAAGTGTGACACCAAGTCACCCCCATCCAAGGATCCGCACCTCACTGGGAGCACGGTCTGACAGTTAATAAATTCTATTACTTTGTGCTCAATGCTTGGTCAATAGGAAGGACATTTTTTTCCCCCTAAGAAAATATCGAAACTGCACAATGAGAATGATCCCTTTATATGGTGACAGGAAAGAAAGAAGTTCATGGCATGGTGGGGGCAGCATCATGTCTGGAGGAAACCAGGTACTGCCCATCACCTGCCCAATACCATCCCTACAGTGATCATGGTGGGGGCAGCATCATGTCTGGGGGAAACCAGGCACTGCGCATCACCTGCCCAATACCATCCCTACAGTGATCATGGTGGGGGCAGCATCATGTCTGGGGAAACCAGGTACTGCCCATCACCTGCCCAATACCATCCCTACAGTGATCATGGTGGGGGCAGCATCATGTCTGGGGGAAACCAGGCACTGCCCATCACCTGCCCAATACCATCCCTACAGTGATCATGGTGGGGGCAGCATCATGTCTGGAGGAAATCAGGCACTGCCCATCACCTGCCCAATACCATCCCTACAGTGATCATGGTGGGGGCAGCATCATGTCTGGAGGAAACCAGGCACTGCCCATCACCTGCCCAATACCATCCCTACAGTGATCATGGTGGGGGCAGCATCATGTTTGGAGGAAACCAGGCACTGCCCATCACCTGCCCAATACCATCCCTACAGTGATCATGGTGGGGGCAGCATCATGTCTGGAGGAAACCAGGCACTGCCCATCACCTGCCCAATACCATCCCTACAGTGATCATGGTGGGGACAGCATCATGTCTGGGGGAAACCAGGCACTGCCCATCAACTGCCCAATACCATCCCTACAGTGATCATGGTGGGGGCAGCATCATGTCTGGGGGAAACCAGGCACTGCCCATTACCTGCCCAATACCATCCCTACAGTGATCATGGTGGGGGCAGCATCATGCCTGGGGGAAACCAGGCACTGACCATCACCTGCCCAATACTATCCCTACAGTGATCATGGTGGGGGCAGCATCATGTCTGGAGGAAACCAGGCACTGCCCATCACTTGCCCAATACCATCCCTACAGTGATCATGGTGGGGGCAGCATCATGTCTGGGGATAACCAGGCACTGCCCATCACCTGCCCAATACTATCCCTACAGTGATCATGGTGGGGGCACCATCACGTCTGGGGGAAACCAGGCACTGCCCATCACCCGCCCAATACCATCCCTACAGTGATCATGGTGGGGGCAGCATCATGTCTGGGGGAAACCAGGCAATGCCCATCACCTGCCCAAAACCATCTCTTCAGTGAAGTTTGGTGGAGACTGGGGACATATATTAATTTACGTAGAAAATTGACATGAATTAGCCCATCTTTACCTTCCTATGAATTTTGTTCAATCTTTTAGGATACAAATTTAATATCACGACATGGCAGCAAAAATATGGACTTGCTACAATTCACATCAGGCCCACTGGGTATACACAAATAGACATATTGGGGGATTTTATCAAAACCTGTCCAGATGAAAAGTTGCTCAGTTGCCCATAGCAACCAATCAGATCGCTTCTTTCATTTTCCAGAGACCTTGTTAAAAATGAAAGAAGCCAGCTGATTGGTTGCTATGGGCAACTGTGCAACTTTTCCTCTGGACAGGTTTGAATAAATCTTCCCCATATAGCCTAAATAACTCCTGACAGAGTATCATAATATCATCCTTTTATTCAAAGCTGATCCTCTTGGGATCTGTCAAGCAAAGAGTAAAAGGTTTGTAAGTAAACATCTGTCTCATGGAGAAAACATAGGGACTAGGACAAATTATTTCAAATTTTTGGTCATTATACTTAGGGATCGGTGAACTGTTTCTCACCATTAATCCACCACAATGGGTTCCGACTCCTTCCATATTCATGCACTGCTCCCTTTGATCTAAATATGAGCTGTACCTAAATATATATTGATTGGACCCCACCCGGTGATGGAGGGCAGATTATATGTAATACATTTCAGAAGAAACGGCGCTCCGGCCCCTGAGGCGGTGTATTGATGTGAGGCTCACAATGATTTCTCCCGCTGCTTTGTCATCAGATCCACTAAAAGTAAAGTAAACTGTTAATAAACACAAAGAAAATATTGGTAATTTTTAAAGATTTTTTTTACTCTGGAGACTCCTCCGCTCGCTTCATCTTTAAATATCGGAAAAGGTCTCGCGCACATAACCCTCTTCAAAATTTAAAGTTTCATTTATGAGGAAATAAGTGTACAGCTCAATACGCAGCCTGTTCATGTGAGTGTGATGAGAATAATAGGGAGACATTGGATATTATGTGCTATCCTAACAATCTGATGAAATGTTTCCAGAGCTTTCACCGCGCACAGTTTAGAACCAGCTTGAGCCGTCTTATTAAAACAGTTCAGTAACCAATGAGACGGGAGATATGGAAGGGAACGTAACGCGGGCGCTGGAGGATGCCGGAAATTGATGACAAGCTCAGAATCTGGAACATTTTTAATGTAAAAGGAAGAATTTTTGAGACTTAGAGACGTGTTCTTCGTATTTTATATATAAGATTCATTGTAAATAATTTAAAATATCTGCAATAGAAAATAGGACTATGTGGTTATAATAGCGATATGAACTACAAAAACTCAGCCATATGTATATATATATATATATATATATATATATATATATATATATATATATATCCAAAGCCATCTCACTACCTGGATATGCTTTCTGTAAACCATCCTGCCTGATATGCATGGCTCCTGTGTCCCATGTAGTCTTCTCTGGCTACATCTCCCAGAAATCATTGCAGCTCTGTCAAAATATAATTAATTAGCTATATAGAGCAGTTTCTCCTCTTTGGTTGTGACTTACATGCATGAAGTGAGGGAATAACATCATCTAGCAATCCCCTCTGTCTCTCCCCAAGTCCCTTTCTGAGAGCAGCCCCCACTATCCTAGTCTGAACAGCAGAGAGAGGTTCAGAGTCTAATTGGCTGAGGCTGCACACACCTTCCAGTTCTCAGTACTAAAGAGAGCATGCACTTTTCAAAGAAGAATGAATGGGCTGCACTGATCAGGTTCAGATACAAAAAGTGTGTATGCGCACACGCAACAGCTGTCACCCGTTATTGACTTGACTCATGGTGTCTACACCAGCTTGTGCGTACCCCCGCCAGTGATGCTTTTACCGCACTTCTGAAAATAAAGTCACAGCATTTTTGTGCTGTACGGGCTGGTGAGTGCAGCCCATTCATTCTTCTTTGAAAAGTAATTGCACAGATCTGTTGTTTCCTGGGCTTTATGCACCGCTGCAGGTGCTTGGCGTGTTGAACACTATCCCTCGTGCATGAATACTGGAGATTGCTCATTGTTAGGATAGCTACATATAGAAGGGGTTTGAGTGCCCACTACTGTGACTCCTCAGTGCAGAGGGCATAAACCACATGGTCTGTGTGTCACAGGAGGGTGGGGGCTGCTTTCAGAGAGGGACTTGGAAAGAGACAAAGAGGATAGTTGGATGACGTAATTCCCTCACTTCATGCATGTAAGTCACAAACAAAGAGGGGAAACTGCTCTGTATATCTAATGAATGACATTTAGACAATTAAATAGATTGATAAGAGGGAAAGTATGGACTACGAGTTTAGATCCTCCTTTTAAGGGGTATTTGTGTATCCAAAAACTATAATTACCGTATTTATCGGCGTATAACACGCATTTTTTATGCTAAAATTTTTAGCCTAAAGTCTATCTGTGTGTTATATGCTGATAGACTGTTTGTGACCACGCAAAAGCCGCTGCAGTTCAATGATTTAAAGCGGGCGCTTTAAGTCATTTAACTGCAGCAGCTTCTGCCTGGCCAGAGTCCCACTGCCACTGCCCGATTCCCTCCCCGCCCCCGGTTTTATAGTTATATGTCCCGCCACCGCCACTGCCCGATTCCCTCCCCATCCCCGTTTTATAGTTAAATATCCCGCCGCCGCTATTGCACAATTCATTCCCCGTCCCCGGTTTTATAGGTACATGTGCCCTGGGGACTGCGGTCCTTCATGCTACGGCGGTCTACTGATCTGTCACTGTGCGCTGCGTAATGACGAGTGACGTCCTCAACACAACGTCACTCGTCAGTCAGTGTGCGGCGCAGAGTGACAGATCAGGAGACCGCCGGAGCATGAAGGACCGCAGTCCCCGGGGCACATGTAACTATAAAACCGGGGACGGGGAAGGAATTGTGCAGTGGCGGCGGCGGTTTATTTAACTATAAAACGGGGACAGGAAGGGAATTGGGCCATGGTGGCGGTGGGATATTTAACTATAAAACCGGGGACAGGGGGGGGGGGGAATAGAGCAGCAGCACTCTGGCCCCACAGAAGCCACTGCACGTCAATGATTTAAAGCGCTTGCTTTAAATCATTGAACTGCAGAAGCCGCTAGAAACAGTTTATCGAGACACACCTGCACACACGCACGCTCATTTTTCCAAGGATATTTTGGTAAAAAAACTTTTTTACCAAAATTTCCTTGGAAAAATGAGGGTGCGTGTTATAGGCCGGTGCGTGTTATACCCCGATAAATACGGTAGATATAAGTTGCTTTAGAGTCAGTCTGAATTAAAAAAAATATTTCAATTATGATCATCAAAACTTTTTGATTAGATTCAGATTTGGAGATAAACAGAGATGTTGTATGCATTGCAGCTTCAACTTACCACATTCACTGTAATGTGCAGGAGCAGGGACGCCTGGCTTTGACATGAGTCCCTGCTCCTTTACATACTTTGTATGGGCAATCACATGACAGTTGGGGTACTTCAATATTGCATATTCCATTTACTACGCTTACTACATTCACTGTATTGTGCAGGAGCAGGGACATCTGTCTTTGACATGAGTCCCTGCTCCTGTACATACTTTTTGTAAGCAATTACAGGACAGTTGGTGCACTTCAATATTGGTATCTGAATAAAAAAAACAAAAAAAACTACAGTCACATTCACCGAATCTGCATTCCCCAACTTGTGGTCCTTCAGATGTTGCAAAAGTTACAATTCCCGTCATAGGACGTTCTAGTTTTGCAATAGCTGTGGAGACACAGGTTTGGGAACACTACATAAGATCAATAACATATGGGTACAAATGTGAATACAGAATGTAGTATTACAAATGTTTAATATTGTTTAAGACAGTTCTATCTCTCTGTTGTTCTTTGTTCTATTGTTCCTTTAACGTTTCATATGATGTTTTTTAACACCTGCAGTTTGAAGCATTTTAATGGCATTTTTTTGTGTCATTTTTTATTTTTTTTACAAAAAATTATTTTGGTCTCTGCAATTTGATTGATGTTGAAATGATTGTTACCGCGTTTCTATATATATGGAATGTTTATGCTAATTCTCAAATTCTAAAAATAAAAAAAAAAGAACAGAAAATAATACAAGTAATTATCATTTTGTCATTTCACAATGGAATAATAAATCAATCCATAATTTTACTGGGAAAAATTTTAATAACATAAAGAAAAAAAAGAAAACATATGGTAAAGTGCGCGCCTGGAAAAGTTTTCTGTTTATAAAGTAGGACTTTGATGTATTTATGCCGCTTCCTCTCTCAGAACTTTACACGTAAGATAAATTAGATCATTAAGGAGCCAGCGTCGGAGGAACGGCATTGACTTGGATGCACATTACAATTCGCCTTCTCTTTGCCTTCTCAAATGTGGGATGGAGAAGGGCAGAGGTGGCAGAGTGCGATAAACGGGGTCAATGGGCAGCTCAAAATATATTTACCACTTATAGAGGTGAGTGAACCCATTCTAATGTAGTCAAATTTTCTCAAAAATTTCTCACAAAATTTCTTGTTGGTATTTTTTTCCAGGGAATGGTAAGAACACTAGTACAGGAGCAGGGACACCTGTGGAAAGCAGGTCCCTGTTCATAGACACTAAGCAGTAAAATATACACTGTATGCCTCAATTTTGGTTACCTTTTGCTGCTCTGGATGTTCTGCCCCCAGTCCAGAGAATGTAAACTGGGCAGTAAGGCATATAGTGAACGCTTTGCCTCTTAGTGTACAGGAGCAGGGACTCCTGCTTTTGACAGGCATCCCTGCTCCTGTACTGGTGTCCTTGCCTGATTCTAACTTACAATCTAGCTCACAATTCCTCCAAAAGATGTGATTCACGAAAATTTTAGGTGTTTGTCTTGAGGAAATGGTAAGTACTGGGACAAGGACATCAGTACAGGAGAAGAGAAATCTGTTAAAGGCAAAAGTTCCTGTTCCCGAACATTAAGTGGCAAAACATACACTATATGTCTCACTGTTCCGTTAGCTTTTGCTGCACTGGACACGCTGCACTCAGCCCAGCGATTGTTTATTGGGGGGTGAGCCATATGCAGCATATGCTTTGCCTCTTAATGTGCAGAAACAGGAATTCTTGCCCTCGACATGTGTCCCTGCTCATGTACTGGTGTCCTTGCTTACTTTTAGCTGAATCAAATTGACTCAAAATTGGATTTGCACAATTTCAATTTATTTGGGCATTTGTTTTGAAGTCAATGGTCGATACAGGAGTAATGACAGCAGTACGGGGGTAGGGATGCCTATCAAAGGCAATAGTCCCTGCTACTGGACACTGAGTGACAAAGTATACACTGTATGTAACACTGTTCAGTCAGCTTTTGCTGCACTGGGCACTCTGCTCCCAGTCCAGAAAGTCCAGAAAATGTTAACTATCCTTTGGATAGGGGATAGGATGTCTAGGGGTGCGGAGTACCCCTTTAATGTACCTAAATGAAGGTTCTTTCTGCTTTGAGCTGTTCATGTTTCATATAGCACACCGTGTGGCCAGTCATGGTATTGCGAGTAAAACAATTAATCTGGAAATGAAAAGTTTTTTTGAAGGTTGTTTGTACATGTGCTACCGTATAGCTGCATTTTAATTTTTCCTTAGGAGAGCACATCTGGCTTTATATTCCATAAGTACCATCAGTATTTTTTTATTCTTACTCCGATTTCTATAGGAATAGGTGGAGATTCTGCATATGCTATTACTCAATTCTTCTGATTGAAACCGTGAATTTTAATTGACTTTTCCCCAGACATTAAGAGAAAATGAAATTGTACTCAGATCTCACTTTGAAAGAAAGGAAGGTTATATAATATTTACAGTCGGGGAATCGACTCGTGATGAGTAAATTAGGATTTAAATTATGTATTAAATGGAATTTAAATTGGTGTGAAACGCGTGTGCCAATCTGATTATAATGGAGATTAGAATCCAGGATAATACTGTAGAGTCTGCAAAGACGTTCTTCACAATCAGGATGGGAATGGAGGAGATAACTCGAGACGGAAAATAACGCAATCTGTTACGATAACAGTGAGAGTCTGTGTAACAGCTCTTAGATACAGTATAACCACAAGAAAAATACACAGAAGAATTTATGGGGAAACTCTGGGAGCAAAACACTTGGGTCAATCACATCCTACTTTTCTAATAATTTTTTTTGTATATTTCCCGGGGTTGTCTTGCCCAATAGAATAGAGGTTTGCAGCAGTAGGTGTCAAATTTTCACCCACCTCCCTCTTTCCCGCAAACTCATTTAAACGGGTACTCCGGCGCTTAGACATCTTATCCCCTATCCAAAGGATAGGGGATAAGATGCCTGATCGCGGGGGTCCTGCCGCTGGGGACCCCCGTGATCTTGCATGCTTCACCCCGTTTAAAATCAGTCCCCGGAGCGTGTTCGCTCCAGGTCTGATTACTGTCGATCACAGGGCCGGATCGTTGTGACGTCAAGGCTCCGCCCTGTGTGACATCACACTCAATGCAAGGGGCTGAGCGTGACGTCACATGGGGCGGAGCCTTGACGTCACAACGATCCGGCCCCGTGATCGACAGTAATCAGACCTGGAGCGAACATGCTCCAGGGACTTATTTTAAAAGGGGTGCGGCATGAAAGATCACGGGGGTCCCCAGCGGCTGGACCCCCGCGATCAGGCATCTTATCCCCTATCCTTTGGATAGGGGATAAGATGTCTAAGCGCCGGAGTACCCCTTTAACCACTTTTGTATATTTTTGAGAGGTGTCTTGCCCATAAGAAAAGAGGTCTGTATCGAAAAGGAAACTTAAGAGAGGAGCAGCAGTAGTTGTCAAAGCCCCCCTCTCCCCACAGACTGCTTTGCAGATACCTTTTAGGGCATTGGTAGTCCATTCTCCCCACAGTTTCTCGCCCGTGCCCAATTACAACAGATTTTTCTATGTTTTACTGCTAGAAGGTCATTTGCAGATTGCCCCCAGTCATTTTGCATATGACAACTCAGGATTGCCTGAGCCACACTGGATCGAGCTCTCTGTTTTAGCTGGTATAGGAAAGGGGGTCATGTGACGGATTTTATACTATGTCCCGATAGGCCAGTGATTCCCAACCAGTGTGCCTCTAGCTGTTGCAAAATTGCAACTCCAAGCATGTCTGACAACCAAAGGCTGCAGTGGTTGTCAAAGCCCCCCTCTCCCCACAGACTGCTTTGCAGATACTTTTTAGCTCACTGTTTCTCGCTCGTGCCCGATTACAACCAATTCTTCTATGTTCAACCACTAGGAGGTCATTTTGCAGGTTGCCCTGAGTTATTTTGCATATGGCAGACCCACACTGGATCGAGCTACAGTGGTCCCTTAACATACGATGGTAATCCGTTCCAAACGGACCATCGTTTGTTGAAACCATCGTATGTTGAGGGATCCGTGCAATGTGAAGTATAGGATAGTGGTCTTCAATCTGTAGACCTCCAGATGTTGCAAAACTACAACACCCAGCATGCCCGGACAGCCGTTGGCTGTCCGGGCATGCTGGGAGTTGTAGTTTTGCCACATCTGGAGGTCCGCAGGTTGAAGACCACTGTTAGAGGAAGTTGCACTCACCTGTCCCCGCCGCTCCAGACCATCACTGCTCGTCATCGCTGCCCTGGATGTCGACATCCATCGCTGTCGCCGTGTCCCCGGGGTGTCCCCGACGCTCCGGCAAGGCCTCTGCTTCCCTGGCATCCTCACTTTCCGTCGCCGCCATCACGTCGCTACTCACGCCGGTCCTATTGGATGACGGGATGGCGTCGTGATGACGATGATGGAGAGCGCCGACGATGCAGGGGATCCCGAAGAGGACGTGCCGGAGCCCCGAAGACAGGTAAGTGATCGTCACCGCAGCACACGGGGCACCGTAAACGGCTATCCCGTGGCAGCTGAAGCAGTCTGCGCTGCCGGATAGCCGTTTATGCGATGGCCCCGACATACAAAAGCATCGTATGATGATGCTGCCTTCAACATGCGATGGCCTCTGAGAAGCCATCGCATGTTGAAATTATCGTATGTCAGGGCCATCGTAGGTTGGGGGGTCACTGTATTTGTTTTAGCTAGTACAAGAAAAGAGGGATCACATGATGGATTATGAAGTATGTCCTGATAGGCCATGGTTTACCAACCAGTGTGCCGCCAGCTGTTGCAAAACAACAACTACCAGCATGCCCAGACAGTCAAAGGCTGCAGTGTTTTTCAAAGCCCCCCTCTTCCCACAGACTGCTTTGCAGATACTTTTTAGCCCACGGTTTCTCGCCCGTGCCCGATTACAACCGATTCTTCTATGTTCAACTACTAGTAGGTAATTTTGCAGGTTGCCCTGAGTTATTTTGCATATGGCAGACCCACACTGGATCGAGCTATTTGTTTTATCTAGTATAGGAAAGAGGGATCTCATGATGGATTATGAAGTATGTCCTGATAGGCCATGGTTTCCCAACCAGTGCGCCTCTATTCAAGCACTCCTAGCCTTACTTCCCACAAAGATGGACTTTCTCACTCTTGCTACAGATCTCAAAACAGCTTGGAAAAATGATCTCAATCCAGTCCGTTCTGATATCAATCAACTGAAACAAAGAGTCCACCAACTGGAACAGTTCCGTTCCTCCATTACCACCCAAGTCGATGATCTCCATTCCACTACGTGTATTCATTAGTCATGACAAGCCTCCACTATGGCGCACGTGGATGACTTGGACAACCGCAATAGGAGGAACAATATTAGAGTCAAGGGCCTTGTCGAAACGGTGCTCCCTCAGGATATTCCTGGAACCCTACAGAAATTAATCAACAACAAGATTCTGAAGAAGCCGGCTGATACACCCCTGGTATTGGATAGGGCACATAGAGCCCTTAAAGCTAAAAGCCCAGACCCTAAAAGATCCTGGGACATTATCTGCCAATAACATCGCTTTTAAGTTAAAGAGGAGATCATGAAAAATGCTCGCTCACTTCAACATCTCACGTACAATGGTGCTGAAATTCGCCTCTTCCGTGACCTGTCACAAAGGACTTTGCGTCTTAGAGCGATCTTACGTTATCTTCTCCTTATGCTGTAGAATGGAAATTTTTTTATCGCTGGGCATTCCCCTTCTCCCTCATTGCTCGCTATGGCTCGAATGTGGCTACCTTGCGCCACCCTGGTGACCTGCGTGCTTTTCTGGAGACTTTCAAACTGCCTCCTGTTCCTCTACCTGATTGGGAATAGATGTATCTGCTACTCATGCCACCACTGTCATCTGGAGAAAGGACTTCCAAGGGATGAATGGCTTTGAACGGCGCTGACCAGGTCAGCGCCGTTCAAAGCCATTCATCCCTTGGAAGTCCTTTCTCCATTTTAGCTCTGTGACTGGGAAGGCTGCAGACCGGACATCATTACCCCTCCATGCTTACCATTGTTGTGTGTGGGGTCATGCAACCACCGATCGTAAGAGATCCTAGTTACTATACTAGATTACCTGAAGGAGGTTTGAGCCGTCACTCCCCCTCCCATAGACTGGCATTGAGGGGACGGGGCGTGACGTCACACGGGGGCGGAGTCCGTTCCCGTGGTCACGACCCAGACCCTCCAGTGCTTCCGGACAAGAAACAGGTGGGTGCCGCATGCAATATTGCGGGGGTCCCCAGCGGCGGGACCCCCGCGATCAGACATCTTATCCCCTATCCTTTGCATAGGGGATAAGATGTCTAGGGTGGGAGTACCCCTTTAACCCCTTCCTTATTAAAAGTTTAAATCACCCCCTTTTCCCAAATTCCATATAAAAAATGTATAAACATAATAAAAATAAACATATGTGGTATCTCCATGTGCGTAAATATCCGAACTATAAAAATCTAAGGTCAATTAAACCACACGACGTACACATAAAAAAATCCAAAGTCCAAAATTGCATCTTTTTGGTCACTTTGTATACCCTAAAAAAATGTATAAAAAGTGATCAAAAAGTCAGATCAAAACAATCATGGTACCGATAAAAACTTCCGATCATGGCACAAAAAATGAGCCCTCATTCCACCCCTTATACCAAAAAATTAAAAAGTTATAGGGGTCAGAAAAGGACAATTTTAAACATACTAATTTTGGAGCATGCAATAAATTTTTTTTTAAAGAAGTAAAATAAAGAAATCCTATATAAACTGGGTATCTTTACAACCATATGGACCTACAGAATAAATATATGGTGCCATTTTACAGAAAAGTGCACTGTGTAGAATCGAAAGCTCCCAAAAACTACAAAATAGCTCTTTTTTTTTAAATTTTTCCCCAAAAATATTTTTTTCTGGGTTCGACGTAAATTTTGTGGTGAAATGATTGATGTCATTACAAAATATGATTGGTGGCGCAAAAAAATAAGCCATCATATGAGTCTGTTGGTGCAAAATTTAAAGCAGTATGATTTTTAGAAGGTGATGAGGAAAAAATGAAGGTGCAAAAACGTAAAAACCCTTGGTTGTTAAGGGGTTAAGACTATAAATACAATGTGTGCACATACACTAAGGCCATGTATATCCACCATAAATGGAAGTTTTTTTGAGCTCTAAATAGCAAAAAAAAATGTAGTTTTTTATTTTTAAGCTTGAAGTCAGGTTTCCATCGAAAACGGATGACTGTATGGCCTAAAATAGTGAGGTTTTTTTTTTGTTTTTTTTTTAATTATAACTGATGTATGAACATGTCCTTATATGTCAAGGAAAACCAATTTGCATATTTTTTCCACAGGATACATTGTCCTAATAGGTCCATATGAGCTAGATCTAGAGAACATAGTTGCAGATGTTGTCCTGGGTGGGATTTGACCCCACCACCACCTAGATCCCAATGCAGCAAGGGGACAGTGCCAACCACTGGGCCACCGTGCTGCCCTAAGGGTTTGTTCAAAGATGAAAACCCCTAAATAGTCAACTCCTCAATCTTATATGACAAAATAATCAACAGCCCATCAGACATTACATGACCTTCAGAGTGATCTCCAGAAATGGAGTATTTCGATGATAAGAATCAGCTTTCCTAAGTTCCGGATCTAGAAGGTTCATCTAGATCAGTGGTCTCCAACTGTGGGTTTCCTGATGTTGCAAAACTTCTACTCCCAGCATACTCGGACAGCCATTGCTGTCCGGATATGCTGGGAGTTGGAGTTTTGCAACAATGGGGGACACACTGTTTGGGAAACACCACTCTGAGCATTGCTGTTGGTCTCCCATCCACTGCCCTGACCATGATACCTGCTGCTTAGCATGCTGAGAGTTGTAGTTTTGCAACAGCTGGAGACATGCTGTTTGGGAAACACTGCTCTGAGCATTGCTGTTGGTCTCCCATCCACTGCCTAGACCACGATACCTGCTGCTTAGCATGCTGTGAGTTGTAGTTTTGCACCATCTGGAGGGCCACAGTTGGAGACCACTGATCTAAAGCCCCCAAGGTACTAAAAAGTAGCGCTATGGAATTTTCTAAAATTTTTGTGACCTTGTAAGCTAACAGTTCCAGGTCACCCATATAGCGTGGTGACCTTGGCGCACTTGGATGTCTCCTACCTGGACGATATTCAGTCTGATATATAATATAGCAATTTTCTCACATTTTTGCCCATTGTTTATTTTCTTTAAACACCACATAAGAAGTGAGAATGTAGAAAAAAATATATATAATAAAACATGTAAATAAAAACAATAATTTATATATATATATTTGAGAACATTTACATTTTTCTTACCTTTAAGTCTTCTTTTCTGTTGAGAACTTTTTTTTTTTTTTTACATTATAACTTAAAAGCCCCCAAAAATTATTTTGTACTTTTTACTGGCGAAATTTTTTTATTTTATTTTTCTTTATTCTTTTTTTTTGGACAAAATATAAAAAGTTGTACTTTACCTGTAGATCAGAACTTCATCATCTGAGCAATTGTATTGAAGTTGGTACATTTTAACCTTGGGAGCAGACTTGCTCACTGACCACTTAACTAATGCAGAAGTAGTCGTCACCTCTGACACCACAACAGCCCTCTCGGGTTGAGTCTTGACCTCCCCTCGATTGGTTGTTTTGGTAGAGCTGGTGATGTCAGAAAGCCGAGACTTGGGTGGGGAAGCCCGGCCTGTGCCGTTGCTGAGATGTGGCAGCTGGACAATGGATAACTCGACAGGTGCTGTCAACTCTCCGGCAGCATTTGCTGCGATGCAAGTAAAGGTCCCATAATCCTTGGATGTGGTTATTAGGATATCTAAAGTGCCATTATCGTAGACAATTGTCCGGGAGGAATTTCCGATCAGTCGTCCATCTGGAGCGACCCAGTGGATGACGGGTGCTGGATCTCCGATTGCTTTACATTTTAAGGAAGCAATCTGACCTTCCAATACCAGCAGCTTCTGAGTATGTTGGGTTATTAATGGCGGCTCACAAACAAATTCCTCTTCTCGAACATACCAAAAATACCTTCCTTTCAAAGCGGAAGGTGAGGCACAAGTCTCCATATCATCTTCCCGGTCAAGCCTCCTCAACCACAGTAGTTCACAGTTACAATGAAGCGGATTACCCCCAAAGCTTAGCGACAATGGAGGCATAAAAGGTGTGGCCGAGGTCATGGTCATTTGAGACCTCGCAAAAATTGGATCTGGAGGTAGTTTTTGTAGCCTATTTGAAGTCAAGTCCAGCCTTGCCAACTTATGGAGGTCCTGAAACGTTCCTTCCGTAATGTAATATATAAGATTGTGGTCCAAACTCAGCTGATGCAAATTAACCATCCTCCGAACGGCATCCCAGGGAATGGTTTTAAGATTATTGTACGAAAGGTCTAGGTCTTCCAGAGTCTGTAAGATATCCTCGAAAGCTTCATCTGAGATACTACTAAGTTGGTTGTTGTTCATGATCAAGTGTTGGAGATTGATAAGTCCTCGAAATATGTCATCTCCTAAGTTGGTCAATCGGTTACTGTCCAAGTGTAAGGACCGAAGGCTCTCAAGATCCACAAAAGAGAACGGTTGAATGTAGCTGATGGTATTTCTAGACAGCGTCAGGTCAACCAGACCCGTCATGTTGGCAAAGTCTTGTCTGTTGATGCTTATAATAAAATTACCCCCGAGCCGAAGCTCAACTGTCCTTCGGTCAATGTCTACAGGTACAAAGAGTAAGCCTTTGGAAGGACACAATGTTCCCAGCGATTCTGACAGGTTTTGACAGACACAGTATTTTGGACATGAGTTGACCACTACTGCCATTCCAAACACCAGTAGACTGCAGAGGATTTTTTCCATTGTAAGTCCAGAAAAAGATACCTGCAACAAGAGAAGACAAGAGCGCTTTACTATAGATGCATTATAGCGGCATACATGAACATAATATTATTCTTGATTTATTTTTGTTTATAAAGTACATGTATTAAAGGGAAACTCCAATGGGAAAAAAATTCAAATCAACTGGTGCTAGAAAGTTATACAAATGTGTTTATTACTTCTATTTAAAAATTGCAACCCTTCCAGTACTTATCAGCTGCTGTATACCACAGATAAACTACAGAAAAAAATTTGTTCTTTTCTGTCTGACCACAGTTCTCTCTGCTGACACCTCTGTCCATATCAGGAACTGTCCAGAGCAGGAGAGGTTTGCTATGGGGATTTGCTTTTACTTTGGACAGTTCCTGACACGTACAGAGGTGTCAGCAGAGAGCACTGTGGTCAGACTGGAAAGAACGACACCATTTTCTCTGTAGTATATAACAGCTGATAAGTACTGATTTTCTTTAGACTTTTAAAACATTGTTGCTTTACTATTAATGAGCGAAGACATTCTATCCAGTAAGCATGATAACAAGGGTGTGCCTTGGAAACTGGGAGGACTTGACACAAAAGTTATAAGAAAGGTTTATATTTACAACTAGGACTTATTTTACAGTCAAAAATTGATGACCTATCCCTGAGGTACGATGATAGTCCTGGCACTCCCACTCATCAGCTGAGTAAAGGGGCCACAGCCTTGAGGTTGGTATTGCGCCCCCTTTGTCATTTAATAGACACAGCGCCATACATTTGGTAGTGTCGTTGCCTGGCAATACATGGAGTGAGACTCCCCCCATTCTCAATTGATAGCTGATCTTAAGGATGCTGTAAACCCGGAAAATCACTGTCATTTTATTCATGAAACAAAAATAGAGAAACAGTAACACAGCCGCACATCCACCATTTGTATTTTGATCTACTTGCTTCTCAGCATAATTTCAAAAACTAACAGGTTGTTATTATACATTTTGATCAAAAAGTATAAACCCACTCGCCACATCAAGGCCACCTATTCAGAGTGGGTCCCTAACCTAACACTGCATCAGCGACACAAAGCCCATCGGGGGGAATGACCCAGTGGCCAGACAGCCCCACTGCTGTCCGATCAAGCCCCGACACACCACACCACCCTACAGACAAAGCATCACAGTAACAATGGCCGCCACAGAGCACCACACCAGTGTGAACACTTACCATGTGCTCACTGCCAGAGGGCTGGAGAATGCTAGGAGGAAACCCTTATGCAGTCTCCTTATAATCAAAAATACCTGGGCTGAATGGGTGTAGGGGAGTGCTGGCTATGAAAGAGGGGACAGACTACACAAGAAATACACAAGAAATCTTCTATAAAGAGATTCTTACACAAAAAAAACTATTGTTGAAGGTTAAAAATAGCTCCAAATTGTTAACTCTAAAATTTAAAAAATAAAAATAAATTGTACAGTGCCGTTTTATGTAAGATTTGTGTGTAAAAACTTTAAAATAGAAAAACTGTTTTTGAATTAAGAACATCGATTATGTTACAAATTATTATTTTCTTCTTTTTTATCCATTGTTTCCATTGAGCTTTTATATTCAGCAGCAGGGTATGGACTCCCCTTCAGTTTCATTTGGGGCTGACAATTTTTGACAGACTTGGCCCAATTCAATATGATGATTAACCCCTTAAGGATGCAGGGCGTACCTGTATGCCCTGAGTCTGCTCCCTTTCAATAACGCAGGGCCACGGCGCGGCCCTGTGTCATAGTGGGTCGGGCACAGCCTCTAACAACGGCCGGGACCCGTGGCTAAAAGCGTACGGCACTGATCGCTGTGCCGCGTGTTATTAACCCTTTAGACACGGCGATCAAAGTTGATCGCCGCATCTGAAGTGAAAGTAAAGTACTGCCGGTTAGCTCAGTGGGCTGTTCGGGACCGCTGCGGCGAAATCGCAGCGTTTCAAACAGACACAAGGAGGGTCCTTACCTGCCTCCTGCATTGCCGATCGCCGAGATTAAGGCATGAGCAGTCAAGCGACAGAATCATCGATCAATGTTATCCTGTGGGATAACAATGATCAATGTAAAAGATCAGTTTGTGCAGTGTTATAGATCCCTATGGGGCTATAACACTGCAAAAAAAAAAGTAAAAAAAAAAGTTAATAAAGATCATTCAACCCCTTATCTAATAAAAGTTTGAATCACCGCCCTTTTCCCATTTAAAAAAAAAAAACTGTGTAAATAAAAATAAAATAAACATATGTGGTATCGCCGCGTGTTGAAATGTCCGAATTATAAAAATATATCGTTAATTAAACCCCGCGGTCAATGGCGTCCGCGCAAAAAAAGTCCAAAATAGCGTATTTTTGTTCACTTTTTATATCATGAAAAATGAATAAAATGCAATCAAAAAGTCCGATCAATACATAAATGGTACCGCTAAAAACTTCAGATCAAGGCGCAAAAAATGAGCCCTCATACCGTTCCATATGCGGAAAAATAAAAAGTTATAGGGGTCAGAAGGTGACAATTTTAAACGTGCATGTACTTATGATTTTTTCCTGAAGTACGAAAAAATCAAACCTATATAAGTAGGGTATCATTTTAATCGTATGGACCTACAGAATAAAGAGAAGGTGTCATTTTTACCGAAAAATGTACTGCGTAGAAACAGAAGCTCCCAAATTTTGTCGCACGGATCTCAATTTTGTCGCACAATGATTTTTTTTCAGTTTCGCCGTAGATTTTTGGGTAAAATGACTAATGTTGTTACAAAGTAGAATTGGTGGAGCAAAAAATAAGCCATCATATGGATTTTTAGGTGCAAAATTGAAAGAATAATGATTTTTTTTAAAGGTAAGGAGGAAAAAACGAAAGTGCAAAAACGGAAAAACCCTGAGTCCTTAAGGGGTTAAAGGGAATATCAAACAATGAAGCATTTTTTTATGGTTGTATGATAAGTGAATATATGCTGGTAAAATAATTTGCTTTATTGCCTTTATGCGATCTTTCTTAATTTCCTTCTGCTTGTCATGCAAACTGTCTGATCGGCCCAACTTCCTATCTGGAGTACATCCTGTAACAGACTTCCTGTTCCTGTGTACAATCTAGCTAGGGGTTCAGCCAACTCAATCTCCTGCACATGTGGAAGGGAATATAGCCAAGAAGGTATAGTGAGAGGGAGATAAAGTGGTCTGGAGTACATCCTGTAGTGGACTTCCTTTTCCTGTGTACAATCTAGTTAGGAGTTAAGCCAACTCAATCTCCTGCACATGTGGAAGGGAATATGGCCAAGAAGGTATAGTGAGATGGAGATAAAGTGGGCTGAATTCCCAGCTAGAGTGTCCTGACCGGACAGGATGTTGGACTAATGAAGACAAAAAGCAAACAGTTTTCGTCTGAAGCAGAAGCAAAGCATGAAAGAGCACGGAAAGGTAGTTAAAAAAAAACCAAAACTTTATTTACCAATATATGATTATTGAAAATAGGTTTAATTGTTGGGCAACCTCTTTAAAAGTAAAGATCCATAGTGATTAAAGGGGTTCTCCCGTGGGAAACTTTTTTTTTTTAAATCAATTGGTGCCAGAAAGTTAAACAGATTTTTAAATTACTTCTATTAAAATGTTTTAATCCTTCCAGTACTTTTTAGGGGCTGTCTACTAAAGAGAAATCCAAAAAAGAAAAGCATTTCCTCTGATGTCACGACCACAGTGCTCTCTGCTGACCTCTGCTGTCCATTTTAGGAACTGTCCAGAGCAGCATATGTTTGCTATGGGGATTTTCTCCTGCTCTGGACAGTTGCTAAAATGGACAGCTGCCTATATGGCACCACAATATTGTGTAGCGCTGTACACAGGTTGTCATCATTTACATCAATCCCTATCCAGTGGGATTATGCACAATATTATGTCAGCCGATGACATCACGAGGGGGTGTGGCAGTGACATCCCAACCACTGCTGCAGGAACCTGGTTCTTAAATCTATCTATCTATCCATCTCTCACATTTATCTATATCTTATCACTTCTGTTTCTTGTTTCTCTTCATGTCTCCCTCTTTCTCATTTTCTCTCTTTTTCCCTCCTCTCTCTCTTTCTCTCTCTTTTTCCCTCTTCTCACTCTCTTTTTCCCTCCTCTCTCTCTTTCTCTCTCTTTTTCCCTCTTCTCACTCTCTTTTCGCCTCCTCTCTCTCTATCTCTCTCATTTTCTTTCTCTCTTTCCCTCTTCTCGCTCTCTCTTTCACTCTCTTCTTCCCTTCTCTCACTTTCTCTAACATTGTCTCTTTCCCTCTTCTCTCTCTCTTTCCCTCCTCTCTCTCTCTCTCTTTCCCTCCTCTCTCTCTTTTCCCCTCCTCTCTATTTCTCTCTCTCTCTTTTTCACTTTTTCCTCTCTCTCGCTCCCTCTCTCTCTTTCTCTCTCTCTTCCTCTCACCCTCTCTCTCTCTTCCTCTCTCTTTCTGTCTCTCTCTCTTCCTCTCTCTTTCTGTCTCTCTCTCGCTCCCCCTCTCTCTCTCTTCCTCTCTCTTTCTCTCTCTCTCGCTCCCCCTCTCTCTCTCTTCCTCTCTCTCTTCCTCTCTCTTTCTGTCTATCTCTCGCTCCCCCTCTCTCTCTTCCTCTCTCTCTTCCTCTCTCTTTCTGTCTATCTCTCGCTCCCCCCTCTCTCTCTTCCTCTCTCTCTTTCTCTCTCTCTTCCTCTCTCTCTTCCTCTCTCTTTCTGTCTCTCTCTCTCGCTCCCCCTCTCTCTCTCTCTTCCTCTCTCTCTTTTCCTCTTCTTCCTCTCTCTTTCTGTCTCTCTCTAGCTCCCTCTCTCTCTTTCTCTCTCTCTCTTCCTCTCTCTCTCTCTTCCTCTCTCTTTCTGTCTCTCTCTCTTCCTCTCTCTCTTCCTCTCTCATTCTGTCTCTCTCTCTCTTCCTCTCTCTTTCTGTCTCTCTTATCCTCTCTCTCTTTCTCTCTCTTTCTGTCTCTCTCTCTTTCTGTCTCTCTCTCTTTCTCTCTCTCTCTCTTCCTCTCTCTTTTTCTCTTCCTCTCTCTTTCTGTCTCTCTCTCGCTCCCCCCCTCTCTCTCTTCCTGTCTCTCTCTCTCGCTCCCCCTCTCTCTCTCTTCCTCTCTCTCTTTCTCTCTCTCTTCCTCTCTCTCTTCCTCTCTCTTTCTGTCTTTCTCTCGCTCCCCCACTCTCTCTCTCTTCCTCTGTATCTTCCCCTCTCTCTCTTCCTCTCTCTTTCTGTCTCTCTCTCGCTCCCTCTCTTCATCTCTCTCTCTCTTCCTCTCTCTTTCTGTCTCTCTCTCGCTCCCCCTCTCTCTCTCTTCCTCTCTCTCTCTTTCTCTCTCTTTCTGTCTCTCTCTCGCTCCCACCTCTCTCTCTTCCTCTCTCTCTCTCTTTCTCTCTCTCTTCCTTTCTCTTTCTGTTTCTCTCTCGCTCCCCCTTTCTCTCTTCCTCTCTCTCTCTCTCTCTCTCTCTCTCTCTCTCTCTCTCTCTCTCTCTCTCTCTCTCTTCCTCTCTCTTTCTGTTTCTCTCTCGCTCCCCCTCTCTCTCTTCCTCTCTCTTTCTCTCTCTCTCTTCCTCTCTCTTTCTCTTTCTCTCTCGCTCCCCCTCTCTCTCTTCCTCTCTCTCTTTCTCTCTCTTTCTGTCTCTCTCTCTTCCTCTCTCTCTCTTCCTCTCTCTTTCTGTCTCTCTCTCGCTCCCCCCTCTCTCTCTTCCTCTCTCTCTCTTTCTCTCTCTCTTCCTCTCTCTTTCTGTCTCTCTCTCGCTCCCCCCTCTCTCTCTTCCTCTCTCTTTCTCTCTCTCTTCCTCTCTCTTTCTGTCTCTCTCTCGCTCCCCCCCTCTCTCTTCCTTTCTCTCTCTTTCTCTCTCTCTTCCTCTCTCTTTCTGTTTCTCTCTCGCTCCCCCTCTCCCTCTTCCTCTCTCTCTTTTCCTCTCTCTTTCTGTCTCTCTCTCTCGCTGCCCCTCTCTCTCTCTTCCTCTGTCTCTTTCCCTCTTGCCTCTCTTCCTCTCTCTCCATCACTCTATCTGTTATCTCCTGGCGCACTTTGAGTTTTGTACAAGTACCCGGCAAGGATACAATGGCCTTGATAACCGCTCCGGCATATAAATAAAGAACCTTTCCAGCCTTCTCTATTTTTTCTCTCCTTCCCGCATGACAAAAAGGCAAGTTAACAAAAAGTGTGCGCTTATGTCGTCTTGTGAAGTCACAGTACAATACGTCTGTAATGTATAAGAATTCCTCCGACAGTAAATGTTATATTTCTACATTACCTACAGCTGTGGGTGAATACCTGGGGATCGTGTTGCCTCAGATCCTTCTATTGAAGAGAAAACTCAATGACAGCTACAAAAAAAAAACGTAAAAAAAAAAAATAATGTAAAAAAAACCTTGCAATCTTTTTTTTCTGGTGATTTGAATTCTCGGTGTGATGGGCGCCGGTGCTTTGAGGCTTTGAAGAGGTGGATGTTTCTTGCTGTGTGAAAAGCTACAGAGGCTTCCAAGTCTCATTGTACCAGGGTTAACCTGACCGCATCCTTACAGGCTGAAATTCGATGGCAATTATATTCCAATTTGCGCCTTGTTATAGCTCATGAAACGCGGGACGTTAATTATCAGCAAGAATTTTTTTTTTTATTACTGAGATTTGTTTGGCTAGAACTAGAAGGAGACAATAATATGTGACAAGACAATGCACGACTGGTGATGAAGAACCCTGGCCGCGGGGTCTCCAATCGTTTTCTACGATGTCCTCCGAAAATTGTCTTTAGTGCGAATGCTTCCTTGTAGCTGGTAGACTTTAGAGTATGTGATGTAGAGAATGTGCTGTACAGAATGTGCCATAGAGTATGTGCCGTAGAGAATGTGCCATAGAGTATGCGCTATAGAGAATGTTCCATAGAGAATGTGCCATAGAGAATGTGCCGTAGAGTATGTGCCATTGAGAATTTGCCATAGAGTATGTGCCATAGAGTATGTGCCATAGAGAATGTGCCATAGAGAATGTGCAATAGAGTATGTGCCATTGAGAATGTGCCATAGAGTATGTGCCATAGAGAATGTGCCATACAGAATGTGCCATAGAGAATGTGCCATAGAGAATGTACCATAGAGTATGTGCCATAGAGAATGTGCCATAGAGTATGTGCAGTAGAGTATGTGTCATAGAGAATGTGCTATAGAGAATGTTCCATAGAGAATGTGCCGTAGAGAATGTGCCGTAGAGAATGTGCCGTAGAGTATGTGCCGTAGGGTATATGCCGTAGAATATGTGCTGTAGAGAATGTGCCATAGAGAATGTGCTCGTTGCATGCATGTATTTCTTTCACGTGAACCGCTCGTTGCATGCATGGATCCTCACCTGGTCTTGTGATAAACGTTATGAATGGTAGAAATGATGAAGACTTGATCCAGTACTAATAAAACATCAGTCTTGGATTCCATAAAATTAATGTACATCAAGGACATCACACCGCCATAACACCAAATGTCAAGACTAAATGGACATGTTTCGAGCATGCGCACGCCCTTGATCACTACCCATGTACATGGAGGACATCACACCACCGTGTTTGGCTTTATTTATCAAATAGTAAAGCAACATTTCGGCACCACTCCAAAGGATACGATGTATTAGTGTTTGGCTTTATTTATCAAATAGTGAAGCAATGTTTTGGCAGCACTCCAAAGGATATGATGTATTAGTGTTTGGCTTTATTTATCAAATAGTGAAGCAACGTTTCAGCAGCACTCCAAAGGATATGATGTATTAGTGTTTGCTTTTTTATCAAATAGTGAAGCAACGTTTCAGCAGCACTCCAAAGGATACGATGTATTAGTGTTTGCTTTTTTCATCAAATAGTGAAGCAACGTATCGCCAGCACTCCAAAGATACAATGTATAAGTGTTTGGTTTTATTCATCAAATATTCGCTTCACTATTTGATGAATGAAGCCAAACACTGATTCATTGTATCTTTTGGAGTGCTGCTAGATTTTTTTGTCTTCATGGTTAACCCCTGACCCGGGTTTTGCCAGCAGGCACAAACAGTAAGAGACGGCTTGAGTGTGGTCCTTTTTAGGATTATATCTATATATATATATATATATATATATATATATATATATATATATATCATATATATTAAAATAAAATATAGATAAGAGTACATGCATTATGGGGTCACCAGTCCCTGTCCTCAGAAACTGCTGAGTCTGCTCCTGTTCTTGGATGATTATAGTAATGAAGTTGATGTTGTTGTTCCTCTCAGATGATGGATTATCAGCGGCGTCACAATAAAGCAAAGTAAATAACAACGTCTTGAAATATTTAAGCTTCTTGGCTTAAATAAAAGGAATCTTGAGGCTGCTCAGTCATAAATTAAGCGAACAGTCTGCTGAGTGCAGCAGAAAACCCAAGCTTTGAAGTCCCACATCCACACAGCCCGACAGGAAATCTTACTGCAGAAGACGACACATAATGCGCCGCTGCGCTTGTAGTTTGGGACATCGGAATAAAAAATGCTGGAGCGCATTTCAAACAACAATTACCGCGCTCTCTGCTTCGCCTCTGGCCTCTCTCGAGATATTCTGTCTGACTCCATTAATGGTGCTCAGTTATGACATTAACATAAGAGGCAGCCTGCGCATCAGCTCGTAAGAAAGAAAAAATATCGTATTTTGTGCTTTATGTAGAAAGACGCTCCATTTTTGAAAATACTTTTGGTCCTTACACCGGCCTATTGTTTTGAGATATTTTGTATATAATTTGCTTTTTCTGTCTTTGACTTTTTGGCCTGCTGTGTGCTGCAGTATGCGGTTCCTGTGTAGAGGAGGGTCCTGCATATGGTTCTCAATGACAAAGGGAATGGGATCAATCAGGATCCGACTCATGAATGATGAATGATGACAACTTCTCTTTAAGTGTTAAATATGTAAATGTTAGAGTTTGTTAGATGTGTTCTGTTGCTGAGAAGTAATCCCCTTACCTTTCATTCCCTTCTGTCTTATTTCCTTTTTTTCTTCCTTCTTCCTGCCTTTGTTTTACCTTCCTTCTTTTCACTACCTTTTTTTCTTTATTTTCTTCCATCCTTCCTTTTTTCTTTCCCTCCCAGCCTTTCTTCCTTACTTCATCTCTACCTCCTTCCTTAATTTGTCTTCTTTCCTTTGCTTCCCTGCTTCTTCCTTTCCCATCCTCATTCCATTCCCTGCTTCTTCCTTTCCCATCCTCATTCCTTTCCCTGCTTCTTTTTTTCCCATCCTCATTCCTTTCCTTTATCTCCCCTCCTCCCTAACTCCCTTTCTTCATTCCCCCTCTCCCCTTCTTTCCTTTCCTGCTTCTCCCTCTCCCTATTTCTCCTTACTTTCCTATCCTCCCTTCTACCTCCTTATGTTCCTTTATTTCTTCTTTTCTTTCATTTTTGATCACTCTCTTCCACATGTCCTTTCTTCCTCCCCTCTCTGCCCTCATTGCTTTGTTCCTTTATTATTTCCTTCCATTTTTTCTCCTTCCTTCCTTTCTTCCTCCCTTCTTTCCTTCCTTCCTTCTTTCCTTTTTCCCTCCTTCTTTCCCTTCATTCCTTCCTCTTCCCTCTCTTATTCTCCTGTCTTTCCAATCCTACCTTCCTTCTTCATGTCTTTCTTCCCTCCTTCCTTCCTTTCCCTTTTTCCCTTTGCTCCCCTGCCCCTTCCTCCCCTTCCTATCCTCCCTTCCTTCTTTTTTCCTTCCTTCCTTCCTTTCATTTTTTCTTTACTTTCCTCAATAATTCCTTTCTTCCTACCTCACTCCCCTTATTCCTTCATTCTTTCTTTCTTTCCTTCCTTTTTTCTTTTCTTCCTTTCTTTCTTCTTCTTTCCTTTCATTCATTCCCCTTCCCTCTCTCACCTTCCTTTCTTAATTTCTTTCTTCCCTCCTTCCCTACCCTTGATCCTTCCTTTGCTTCCCTGCTCCTGCTTCACTTCCTTTCCTATCCTTCCTTTGTTCTTTATTCCTTCCTTATTGTCTTTTTTCTTTACTTTCCTCCATACTTCCTTTCATCCTCCCTCACTCCCCTTATTCCTTCATTCCTTAATTCTTTTCTTTATTTTTTTTATTCCTTCCTTCCTTCCTTCCTCTTCTTTCTGTAACGATAGGTGGTGTGGATCCACTATACCTGTTGTGGACGATACGTGAGCCGTACCAGGGAGCAGAGTCTAAGGAGCCGTTGGTTTTCACCAGAGCTGCCGCAAAATGGGATGGACTTGCTGTGGCAGGCGGCTCCCAGGTCGCTACCCCTGGCACGACTCGTCCACAAAGGCTGCTGAGGAGATGCGTGGCACAGAAGGAATGAGACAAAGTCGTAGTGAGGGACTGGCAAGAGGTCAGGGCTGGTGGCACTGTAGCAAGGTCAGGTCCCATAGCAAGAGGTCAGAGGGCAGACGGCACAGGAGCAAGGTCAGGATACATAGCAATGGGGTCAGATACACAGCAAGGCAAGACACAAACAGAACGCTTTCTCTTAGCCTGTAATGGCACAAAGATCCAGCAAAAGGAAGTGTGGGGTTAAACAAGGTCAGGACCAGATAAGCAACAATCAATGGTGCACTGGCTCTTTAAATCACAGGAAGCCATCATGCGCGCCCTAGGAGGCGGGGACGCATGTGCCAGCAGCCAGGGACAGTGGAGGGGACAGAGACGGGGAGGTGATTGACGGCCAGGTGTTCGCATGCGGGCGCGTCGCACTATGCGAACCACAGCTGAGCCAGCACGGGAGGACGGGACAGGAGTGCCCTCGCGGCCAGCACGTCTGGCTTCTGCGCTACTTGTAATACTTTCCTTTTATTATTTGCTCCTCCCTCTCCCTCCTCCTCTTACCTTTCCCATCCCTCCTTGCTTCTTTTTATCCTTTCTTCCTTCTTTCCAGGCCTTTTTCGTGTTTTTTCCTACATTTCTCTTCTTTCCCTCTCTTTCTCCCTCCCTTCCTTTCTTTCTTTGTATCCTCCTTCCTTCCTTCTTTCCTCCCTTCATCCTCCCTCTACCTCCTTCTTCTTTTTTCCTTCTCCCTTCCTTTATCCTCCCCTTCCTTCCTTTGTTCCTTCCTCTCTTTCCTGCCTTCCTTCCTGTATTTTGTACATCTTTATGAATCCAGCAAGGACTATATGTCACTGTAGGCAGCCATGTATGTCTCTGTATGCTGCATACAGAAACAATGAAGTACAGAAAAGGGAAATCTATAAAGTAAACCGGCCTGAATGGAGAAACTCTGGGATTATTTGGAGTTCTCTGTATCTCAGAGGTTTCATCGGCACTTGGTGGTAATCCAGAAAACCCGGTGAAAATTATTTTATTTTCTTCTCTCTTCAGAAGACAATCTCAGAGAAGATTTATGTCACAATGTTCTCTCTCAGAGTAAATAATGAAAGAAACTCTTCCCAGTAAGTAGACAAAAAATTAGAAAAAAATAAAAAATGTTTACTTAAACCAGTTTCTCTGTGTTATGGTGTGATGGATTCACTTTTTTTTTCTTTTATATGCTTTAATAAATATATATATATATATAATATATACACCCACTGATTTGTTATGGAGAGTTTATACCACAAATCACAGTCATGAACAGTATTGTTTCTTCAGTTCTTATTAAAATAGATTAATTATTTCATATATATATATATATATATATATATATATATATATATATATATATTTACAAAAAAAATCCAGCAGCACTCCAAAAGATTTAATGAATTAGTGTTTGGCTTCATTCATCAAATAGTAAAGCGATGTTTCGGCTGACGCCGAAACGCCGCTTCACTATTTGATGAATAAAGCCAAACACTAATTCATTGTATCCTTCATATATTCATATAAATTTAAATAAAATATACACATATTTTATATATGATAGAACTATGCATTCTACCAGACAAGTATTTGGGATGTCAAAGTGAAGAAGCTAGTGGCCAGATAAAAAAAAAACATATGTGAACCATTCCACCTTCCTCCAATATGGTCATTCTCTCTTGAACAGTAAAGTTCTACATTTTTGCTGTCTTTCGTAGATTCTTACTTTTCTTAGCGTCCCCTATCCAAGTTTCGATTCCGTTAACAATCTCTTGCAGCTTCGCTTCATGTTGGTATAAAACAAGCTGTAAACTATCGAAAATGGGTCAATTTGTTTTAATAGATGGAGATAGGTCAGCTTTAGATGGATACTGTGTTGCGATCTACGTTTGGCTCAGTCATGCAGTGATGATCTGGGTCTTGCAGCTTCAATACAGACTTTAAAATATGACCTAAATTAGATATCACTAACTATACACTATTAAATATCATTATTATAAAAAATAGTTTACTTGCAATACCGTGCCTGGCCAGATTGTGTGCTGTTGGGTAGTAACATGTTTGTGATGAACAACACTAAGCATTGGAATGCATATGGTTAAATCTGTATAATGACATCTAGTGGGGAATGTAATTTACATTGTAGTTTAGTTATTTATTTATTTTTATAAATATTTGATTTAGTTTTTTTCAAACTGAATTATGATGCTCTGCATTTTTATTTTTTTATTTTTGAGTGAGATATGAAGGTTAACAGGTTAAGAATGTGTATGGGGGTATCCAGGAATCGAAAAACAGAGCTAATTTATTTCAAAGACCGCTCCCTGTCTGTCTCCACTTTGGGTGTTGTATTACAGCTTGGCTCCATTCACTTGAATGGAACTGAGCTGCAGAACCACACCCCACCTGGAGACAGACAGGGAGCGGTCTTTGAAATAAATTATTTCTGTTTTTCGATTCCTGGATAGCCCCCTTAAATCTGTTAATATTTGGTCCTACATGTTTCATTTTTTTTTGTAGTTCTGATATTTATACATATATATATATATATATATATATATATATATATATATATATATATACAGAATAATAATAATAATAATAGCAGTAGTAGTTGTTGTTAGTATGATTACTATATGTATTTATTTATCTTTTAAATGATAAAGCTTCAGTTACTTTCACACAAGTGCGGCTGGCACGGACTGATTCAGTCGGCACTGGCTGCACGGACATTGTGGTCCAATGTCTGCAGCGTGAATTCCGACAGAACATTGGGCAGGTTCAAAGTTCTGGTGGAATTTTTTTATTGGAATTCTATGTTGGAAATTCTGACCAGAAAACTCTGCAGTGTGAATGGGTTCACAGAAAACCCATTCCCCTGCATGTTAACCTTTGTGCGGTGGAATTTTTACCAAAAATTCAGTCGGAAATTGTGTAGTGTCAACCATTTATGCTGAGACCCCCCCACACGATCTTCAGTTCAGGGTCTGGGCTCTCCCCTGTTGGGTAGGCGCTCCATTCCATTAATGTCTATGGAAGCACAGAAGATACCAAAGTACAGCGCTTGTGTATCTCCAAAGCACGTCCCAACCCAACTGCTCCATGTAGGGGAGAGCCAGGGCCCCATACTGGAGATCGCAAGGGGTCTCAGAAATAAGATCGGATACTTTTTCCCTACCTTATAGATAGCAACAAGGATAATCCTGCTTCTTAGGTGCAGTTAAAAGGAGTTTTATTGCTTCCACCAAAGTAATAACAAGTACAGGACGCATTTTGGGTCTGCAGGACCTTGGTTGGGAGTTGTTACACAACATCTGGAGGCACACTGGTGGGGAAACACTGGTTTATATTTTGGATATTTAATATCTTGTTGCTTTATTACCTGCTCCCCCTTTGTATCATGTTGCTTTGTATTTGTATGAATTAGGTTAAACTATTTCTTCTCACTTATAATATGTGAACCTATTTATTCTAAACTTTTGCACATTTTGAGAAACTTTTTGGGGAAACGACTTGGAAATGCATCTTGAATCCTATAAAAGGTATTGATAGCTCCTTTCCTACAGTTAAGAGAATCATAGAGCAACCAGATCTGGGTGTTTCCACTAATTCTAAGCCAATGTTTTCCCAACCAGTATGCCTTCAGCTGATGCAAAACTTCAACTCCCAGCATGTTGGGAGTTTTAGTTTTACAACAGCTGGAGGTGTCCTAGTTGGGAAACACTTGTCCAGATGTTGAATAATAATTTCAATAACATTGAAATTATTATTATTAATAATAATTTAACATTTGGCTCCACCAGGTTTTTGCTCCATAGTTAAGTATATCTTGTTGCTTTATCCCTGTTTACTCCTTTATTTTTTTTTTTTTTATTAGTTGTTTTTCAAAATTACATACATACGATCATCGTTATAGTAACGTAGACAAGGAAAAAAAAATTATACTACACAAAATGAAAAAACAAAAAACAAAAAAACAAAAACAAAACCAGGTATTACCAAAAGAAAAAGCGAACACATACCAAATTAACTTAAATAAATTATCGTATTAAGTACTTCTTACTACCCATAAGGTAGGTATTATTTCCAATTCATTATATTAATGATATTACTTTATTATTTATATTACAGCTTCTTAATTTCCTAGGTCCGTTTTCCAGACCTTTGCAGACCACCATGAATCCATCACTCAACAAGTTAATTGCTCATCTGCCAGGGGCTTATATGCCAACCATTTAGACCATAAGTAGGCAAAGCTTAAAGGAAAACTGTCACATATTTTCTCCCGCAATATCCACCGGTATTGGTGGATAGTGCGGGAGACGCTGATTAAAAACGAGCCCTACCTTGGTCTGATCCACTCCGCCGTTTGCCCGCAATTGTAGTTTTAATCTTCGTGTATATCCGGCTGTAACTGGCAAAGGCGAGGCTTCTGCGGGCTAACTGACACTGATGTCAGCGCCGCTCATGAATATTCCTCCCTCCTGTTCTCCCTCTCTTCGCCGCTCCTAACCAAAGGGAGGGATGAATATTCATGAGCGGCACTGACGTCAGTGTCCGTTAGCCCGCAGAAGCACCGCCTTTGCCAGTTACAGCCGGATATACACTGAGATTAAAACTACAATGGCAGGCGAACGGCGGAGCGGATCAGACCAAGGTAGGGCTCATTTTAATCAGCGTCTCCCGCACTATCCACCAGTACATGTAGATAGTGCGGGAGAAAATATGTGACAGTTTTCCTTTAAGGTGTTATTTGAGGATTTAGATATATTATACTCCATTCTACAGGTTTGGTGCATTAAGTTGACTAAGTTACAAAGACTTGGGAGTTCCGATTGTCTCCATTTAGTTGCTATTTTATTTTTTGCAATTGTTATAAAATTTACAATTACTACCAAATCAGGAACTGGCAAATCTTCCAACCGTCACAGTAAGAGTACCACTTCTGGTTCCCATGGGATTGTTACTCCCAGTATGTTTTTTTAAGAACAGTTCAATCTGTTGCCAAAATCTGTTTCGTTTTTCACAATCCCACCACACATGGTAAAGAGTGCCCTCTTTGTTGCCGCATCTCCAACATAGATTGGACTGCTCTGGAAAAAGTTTAGATAGTTTTGCTGGGGTTAGGTATCATCTATAGAGTATCTTCCTGGTAACCTCTATAAAGGAGGTACACTTAGAAGTCTGTCTAGTTAGTGTGTACGTGTATTCCCACTGTTGTTTCGAAAATGTATGAGACAAGTCTGCTTCCCATCTCATACATTGTGGAAGGTTTCCCGTTTGTGGTGTTAACTCTAAATAGAATAAGGATAAACCTTTCTGTAAATGGGGGTTATTGAAAAAAAGATGACTCATGTGGGGGATGTCCGTCGCTGAGGGTAAGTCTATAGGTGTCGTAAAGGAACGGAGTTGTAAATACTTATAGAAATCCCCCTGTTTACTCCTTTGTATCATGTTGCTTTGTATTTGTCTTTATCAACTTTACCAACCAGAACGCCTTCAGCTGATGCAAAACTAAAACTCCCAGTATGCTGGGAGTTGTAGTTTTGCAACAGTTTGAGGTGTCCTAGTTTGGAAACACTTGTCTAGATGTTGAATATTCAACATTGGTCACCACCAGGTTTTGGCTTCATCCCTACGTATACCATGTTTCTCCGAAAATAAGACCGGGTCTTATATTCATTTTAGTCACAAAAAACACACTAGGGCTTATTTTGAGGGTAGGGCTTATTTATTTATGGGGGGGCTGCAGGAGCGTGGAGGATGGGGGGCTGTGGGAGTGTGGAGGATGGGGGCTGTGGAGGATGGGGGGCTGTGGGAGGATGGGGGGCTGTAGCAGTGTGGAGGATGGGGGGCTGTAGCAGTGTGGAGGATGGGGGTCTGAGCACACTCCTGCAGCCCCCCATCCTCCACACTTCTGTAGCCCCCCCATCCTCCACATTGCTACAGCCACTCATCCTCCACACTCCTGCAGCCCCCCATCCTCCACATTGCTACAGCCCCCCCATCCTCCACTTCCCCTGTCGTCCTCCACACTCCTACAGTGCCCCCAACCCCTCTGCCATAATAAAATACTCATTTCGTCCCCAGCGGAAATCAGCACTACCCCACCTTCATAGCGTCCGCAACTGAAGCTGCAGCTCTCGGCGGCGGGATCTCCTTCTGCTGCTTAGCAGCCGGGGCAGGGACAAGTCCGTGACGTCGGGCGTGCATACATGCGGACGTTTTAAAGCGACAGCGTCCCTTCCCCGGCTTATTTAACTTGCCAAGGGACTAGCCAAAGGGGGTGGAGGGGAGGGGGGGGTAGCGTTCCGGTCATCATTACTGGAAACCAAGCAAGTTGAGTACCCCTGGCCTAGGTCTTATTTTCGAGGTAGGGCTTATATTGCAGGCTTATTTTCAGGGTAGGGTATATTTTCGGGGAAACAGGGTATCATGTTGCTTTATCCCTCTTTACTTCTTTGTATCATGTTGCTTTGTATTTGTCTTTATCAATTAGGTTAAACTTTATCTTCCCTGAACCTTTTTTTAGTCGCCACTCTTGCACATTTGAGTATTAGTTTTTTAAGGAACTAATAAAAAAGAACGCTTCTTGAATCCTACAAATGCTATTGATAGCTCCTTTCCGAGAGTCTAGGGAATCATAGAACACCCAGATCTGGGCCGGAACTCTCATTATACCGATACTGCGACACTTTAACATCTCCCCGGTATAATTTACACTGTGTACCCTCCAGCGAAGATGTACACTGTAATTCCTGTCATTTCCCCATGGTCCTCTCTGCCTTTAGGGAATTTTTTTTTTTTTTAAAGATCACTGATGCATATTATGTTTCCTCTCTGCACAGATATGTACAGTACCACTCTGAATATGCATGGCATGGTGAATAATATCACAAAGCTGATTACTAATTAATATATTCTACGCAGCGAGGAACACGCAGTATTTTTAGAATCTGTTTCCATTACAAAAACCGTTTTTTACTTTCTTCTTTTGCTTTGCTTTACTGTAATCTCGCTAATCTAAGAACAATATTAAGAAAAATGTTTTCAGATAAACTAGTGTCAGAAAATTATCCAGATTTGTAAATTACTTCTATTATAATATCTTAACCCTTCCAGTACTTATCAGCTGCTGTACGCTCCACAGGAAGTTGTGTAGCTCTGTCCAGTCTGACCACAGTGCACTCTGCTGACACCTCTGTCCGTTTCAGGAACTGTTCAGAGCAGGAACAAATCCCCATAGCAAACCTCTCCTGCTCTGGACAGTTCCCGACATGGACAGAGGTGTCAGCAGAGAGCACTGTGGTCAGACTGGAAAGAACTACACGACTTCCTCTGGAGTATACAGCAGATTGGACAGTACTGGAAGGATTAAGATTTTTATATAGAAGTAATTTACAAATCTGGATAACTTTATGATTTCAATTTTTTTTTTCCTCTACAGAATCCCTTTAATTTTAGATACATTATCATCCATTGTCTAAGCTCTATAGCAGTGTCCCATTACTCTCTTTAGTAGAGCAGTGTTTCCCAACCAGGGTTCCACCAGCTGTTGCAAAACTACAACTCCCAGCATTCCTGGATGGTCTTCGACTGTCGGTAGTTTTGAAACAGCTGTAGGCACCCTGGTTGGGAAACACTGGAGTACCTCAATCACTGAATGTCTTGCAAATGGGTTGAGGGGAGAAATCATCACATCAAGATGGAACAGAGATTGTATTGAGGCTACAACACTCAAGGCAATTGCGCTAAGAGTGTTCTCTCCCAGCATTGTACTTGTGACCAAGACAGACACCTAATGTAAGTCTATGAGACAGTCTCCTGTTGTGCGCACAAAGGACAGAGAGAAGAGCGCTCAGCTAAGTGCCTCTCTCCCCGCTCCAAACACACCCACAATTTCTAAACCTATATCTATATCTGTGTATACCTATGTGAATGCGGGTGACTGGGTGACCAAGGACAACTCCCTATATCCTAGGGCAGGCATAGGCAACCTACGGCTCTACAGATGTTTTGGACTTCATCTCCCATGATGCTTTCACAGCCAAATTGCTGTCAAAGCATCCTGGGAGATTTAGTCCAAAACATCTGCAGTGCCGTAGGTTGCCTTTGCCTGGCCTAGAACAGTGTTTCCCAAGAAGTGGATGGGAGACCAACAGCAATGCTCAGAGTGGTGTTTCCCAACCAGTGTGCCTCCAGTTGCAAAACTAAATCTCCAACTGTGCTAAGCAGCATGTACTGTGGTCTGCGAAGTGGATGGGAGACCAACAGCAATGCTCAGAGCTGTGTTTCCCAACCAGTGTGCCTCCAGTTATTGCAAAACTACAACTCCCAGCATGCTTGGGAAACACGGTTTAGATGTTGGATATTCATCAGCAGGCTCCACCAGGTTTTGCGTCATAACGAAGTATATCTTGTTGCTTTATCCATATTTACTCCTTTGTATCATGTTTCTTTGTATTGTCTTTATCAATTTAATAAACAATATCTTCTCACTTTGCCGTTGGGTGTCTCTGCCTGCTGGGAGTTGTAGTTTTGTCACAGCTAAAGGCATACAGGTTGAGAAACATTGGCTAAGAAATAGTGAAAACACCCAGATCTGGTTACACTATGATTCCTTTAACTGTCAGAAAGGAGCTATTAATGCCCTTTATAGGATTCAAGATGCATTTTCGAGTAGCTAAATAAAATTTCCCAAATGTGCAAATGAGTGCAGAATAAATAGGTTCACACACAATAACTAAGTGAGAAGATATAGTTTAACCTACATGATAAAGACGAGGACAAAGCAACATAATGCAAAGGAGTAAATAGGGATAAAGCAACAGGATATACTTAGCTATCAAGCAAAAACCAAAGGCTGCCAGGAATACTGGGAGTTGTAGTTCTGCAGCAGCTGGAGGCATACTGGTTGGGAAACACTGGCTTAGAATTAGTGGAACAGCCCAGATCTGGTTGCTCTATGATTCCCTTAACTTTTTGGAAAAAAAATCTTAAAACCCTTTATAGGATTCAAGGTGCATTTTTTTTTCTTTTCAGAAGTTCCTAAAAAAATTTTCAAATGTGCAAAAATGCTGAATAAAAAGGTTCACGCACATTAAGTGAGAAGATATGGATTACCTAATTGATAAAGACAATACAAAGCAACATGATACAAAAGGAGTAAATAGAGATAAAGCAACAAGATCTAATTAGCTATGAAGCAAAAACCTGGTTGGGCCCATTGTAAAATACCCAACATCTAGACCAGAGATTCCCCACCAGAATGCTGGGAGTTGTAGTTCTGCAACAACTGAAGGCACACTGGTTAGGAAAACACTGGCTTAAAAATGGCAGAGATGGTTGCAAATTCCTGCCTCAAGTGAAGAGAAGTTCAGCTCTGGAGGTAAAACTGTAATATATGAAATACTGAGCAGATGTTACATAGAACATTTCCAAGCTTATGAAACTTCTCGGCAGACAGAATCCGATGGGTTCCTTAAAGGGGTACTCCGCCCCTAGACATCTTATCCCCTATCCAAAGGATAAGGGATAAGATGTCTGATGGCAGGGGTCTCGTTGCTGGGGACCCCCGCGATCATGACTGCAGCACACCAGACATCCGGTGCACAGAGTGAATTTCGCGAATGACTGGCGATGCGGAGCGGAGGCTTGTCTCGGCAACACCGCGTTTGTGATGTCACAGCCACGCCCCCTCAATGCAAGTCTATGGGAGGGTGCGTGATGGCCCCCTCCCATCACACCCCCTCCCATAGACTTGCATTAAGAGGGCGTGACATCATAAGCCTCTGGAGCTGCACGAAACGCTCTATACAAACGCCGAGTGCAGCAAGGAGATTGCAGGGGTCCCCAGTGGTGGACCCCCCGCGATCAGACATCTTATCCCCTATCCTTAGGATAAGGGATAAGATGTTTAGGGGCAGAGTACCCCTTTAAGGATAATGCTATTCGTATCTTTTCTACATAATGTCATTCCGCTACATATAATAAAATATACAAATGTGGAGCTGCCAGGCAGTATATATCCCTCACCTCAGGACAAACAAGGCAATGACAGCGAAAGGTTAAAGTAATGCTAAGTAATAAGTTCATGGGCATGGCGGCATTCATAAATACTTGAGGAGCGCATAGCTGAGCTGAGAGCGCACGCCACGTGTACAGCCGCACGGTTTATGGTGCTCTTATCACACAGTAATAAATGATTGTCTTGTTTAGATCTGTCATGGCTGGAGTAATGATAATTACCACGAGGACTCGCGCAGAATCTGCTCGGCGCTTAATGGAAATGAAGCTCGTGGCTGAAGAAAGGTCATTTACGAGCCGCGTTTTTGCTTTCTAAATGTCTAAATGAATTACTAGTCTACAGAGCGGGATGACACGCCATGAAGGTCGACTACAGGTCCTATGCATATAATGGTATACAGCAACATAGAGGTGTATGGGGCTATGCCGTACTGTATGGTGCTCTGCCGTACTGTATGGGGCTCTGCTGTACTGTATGGGGCTCTGCTGTACTGTATGGTGCTCTGCCGTACTGTATGGGGCTCTGCTGTACTGTATGGGGCTCTGCTGTACTGTATGGTGCTCTGCCATACTGTATGGGGCTCTGCTGTACTGTATGGTGCTCTGCTGTACTGTATGGTGCTCTGCTGTACTGTATGGGGCTCTGCTGTACTGTATGGTGCTCTGCTGTACTGTATGGGGCTCTGCTGTACTGTATGGTGCTCTGCCATACTGTATGGGGCTCTGCTGTACTGTATGGTGCTCTGCTGTACTGTATGGGACTCTGCTGTACTACAATGGGGCTCTGCTGTACTGTATGGTGCTCTGCTGTACTGTATGGTGCTCTGCTGTACTGTATGGGGCTCTGCTGTACTATATGGGGCTCTGCTGTACTGTATGGTGCTCTGCTGTACTGTATGGGACTCTGCTGTACTGTATGGGGCTCTGCTGTACTGTATGGTGCTCTGCTGTACTGTATGGTGCTCTGCTGTACTGTATGGGGCTCTGCTGTACTGTATGGGGCTTTGCTGTACTGTATGGTGCTCTGCCGTACTGTATGGTGCTCTGCCGTACTGTATGGTGCTCTGCTGTACTGTATGGTGCTCTGCCGTACTGTATGGGGCTCTGCTGTACTGTATGGTGCTCTGCTGTACTGTATGGGGCTCTGCTGTACTATATGGGGCTCTGCTGTACTGTATGGTGCTCTGCTGTACTGTATGGGGCTCTGCTGTACTACATGGGGCTCTGCTGTACTGTATGGGGCTCTGCTGTACTGTATGGGGCTCTGCTTTACTGTATGGGGCTCTGCTGTACTGTATGGTGCTCTGCTGTACTGTATGGGGCTCTGCTGTACTGTATGGTGCTCTGCTGTACTGTATGGGGCTCTGCTGTACTGTATGGGGCTCTGATGTACTATATGGGGCTCTGCTGTACTGTATGGTGCTCTGCTGTACTGTATGGGGCTCTGCTGTACTGTATGGGGCTCTGCTGTACTGTATGGTGCTCTGCTGTACTGTATGGGGCTCTGCTGTACTGTATGGTGCTCTGCTGTACTGTATGGGGCTCTGCTGTACTGTATGGGGCTTTGCTGTACTGTATGGTGCTCTGCTGTACTGTATGGGGCTCTGATGTACTATATGGGGCTCTGCTGTACTGTATGGTGCTCTGCCGTACTGTATGGGGCTCTGCTGTACTGTATGGGGCTCTGCTGTACTGTATGGGGCTCTGCTGTACTGTATGGGGCTCTGCTGTACTGTATGGTGCTCTGCTGTACTGTATGGGGCTCTGCTGTACTGTATGGGGCTTTGCTGTACTGTATGGTGCTCTGCTGTACTGTATGGGACTATACTATACCTCTATATGCCTTTAACTACATGTGGCCAGTTAGCTGAGTTGGTTAGAGCGTGGTGCTAATAACACCAATATTGTGGGTTTGATCCCTGTAAGCTCCAGTCTGCTGTCTACATATGGCAGATGCCAAATTTAGGATTTATTCTCAACTAGAAGTAATGCTTCTTAGGTAAAAGTTTTCCATCATACAATGTTGGCCACACAACAACCAACATTTAGGAGGTGCCATAAATGACCTGGCCACCAAAACTAGCAATTGGGCCTACTTTTGCGGATATTCTTGATGGCATACTTTCTACAAGGTGCAGGAAACATTCTTCAGAGATTTTGCTTCATATGGACATGATGACATCACACAGTTCCTCCATATAGACATGATGACATCACACAGTTCATCCATATGGACATGATGACATCACACAGTTCCTCCATATAGACATGATGACATCACACAGTTCATCCATATGGACATGATGACATCACACAGTTCCTCCATATAGACATGATGACATAATACAGTTCCTTTATATGGACATGATGACATCACACAGTTCCTCCATATGGACATGATGACATCACACAGTTCCTCCATATAGACATGATGACATCACACAGTTCCTCCATATAGACATGATGACATCACACAGTTCCTCCATATAGACATGATGACATCACACAGTTCCTCCATATGGACATGATGACATCACACAGTTCCTCCATATGGACATGATGACATCACACAGTTCCTCCATATAGACATGATGACATCACACAGTTCCTCCATATAGACATGATGACATCACACAGTTCCTCCATATGGACATGATGACATCACACAGTTCCTCCATATAGACATGATGACATCACACAGTTCCTTCATATAGACATGATGACATCACACAGTTCCTTCATATAGACATGATGACATCACACAGTTCCTCCATATAGACATGATGACATCACACAGTTCCTCCATATGGACATGATGACATCACACAGTTCCTACATATAGACATGATGACATCACACAGTTCCTCCATATAGACATGATGACATAATACAGTTCCTTTATATGGACATGATGACATCACACAGTTCCTCCATATGGACATGATGACATCACACAGTTCCTCCATATGGACATGATGACATCACACAGTTCCTACATATAGACATGATGACATCACACAGTTCCTCTATATGGACATGATGACATCACACATTCCCCCATATGGACATGATGATATCACACAGTTCCTCTATATGGACATGATGACATCACACAGTTTCTCTATAGGACATGATGACATCACACAGTTCCTCCATATAGACATGATGACATAATACAGTTCCTTTATATGGACATGATGACATCACACAGTTCCTCCATATAGACATGATGACATCACACAGTTCCTCTATATGGACATGATGACATCACACAGTTCCTCCATATAGACATAATGACATCACACAGTTCCTTCATATAGACATGATGACATCACACAGTTCCTTCATATAGACATGATGACATCACACAGTTCCTACATATAGACATGATGACATCACACAGTTCCTCTATATGGACATGATGACATCACACATTCCCCCATATGGACATGATGACATCACACAGTTCCTCTATATGGACATGATGACATCACACAGTTCCTCCATATGGACATGATGATATCACACAGTTCCTCTATATGGACATGATGACATCACACAGTTCCTCCATATAGACATGATGACATCACACAGTTCCTCTATATGGACATGATGACATCACACAGTTCCCCCATATGGACATGATGACATCACACAGTTCATCCATATGGACATGATGACATCACACAGTTCCCCCATATGGACATGATGACATCACACAGTTCCCCCATATGGACATGATGACATCACACAGTTCCCCCATATGGACATGATGACATCACACAGTTCCCCCATATGGACATGATGACATCACACAGTTCCTCCATATGGACAGAACAGGACATATGGATAGGGGATAAGTAAGTTTTAGATCACGGTGGTCCGACCGCTGGGGCCCCCCACAATCTTCTGGGGCTCCAGCTCTCCCCCAGACCGACGTGTCATGACGCCCACCCGAAGTGGAGTCCGCCACACCCCCGCCATATATCTCTATGGAAGAGCCGAAGAGATATATGGAGGGGGCGGGGCTGCAACAGCTTCGGGCGGGGGTCGTGACGAACCACTCTAGGGGAGAGCTGAAGCTCTGTATAGGAGATCATGGGGGGCAATAGCAGATGGACCCCCCACAACCTAAAACGTAAAGGGGTACTCCGGTGAAAACCTTTTTTCTTTTAAATCAACTGGTGGCAGAAAGTTAAACATATTTGTAAATTACTTCTACTAAAAAATCTTAATCCTTCCAGTACTTATTAGCTGCTGAATGCTACAGAGGAAATTCCTTTCTTTTTGGAACACTGATGACATCACGAGCACAGTGCTCTCTGCTGACATTTCTGTCCATTTTAGCAACCATGCATAGCAGATGTATGCTAAGGGCAGCATGGTGGCTCAGTGAATAGCACTACTGCCTTGCAGTGCTGGGGACTTGGGTTCAAATCCCACTAAGGACAACAATAAATAAAGCATTATTATTATAAAAACGTCAGCAGAGAGAACTGTGCTCGTGATGTCATAAGAGAGCATTCCAAAAAGAAAAGAATTTCCTCTGTAGTATTCAGCAGCTAATAAGTACAGGACGGATTAAGACTTTTTAATAGAAATAATTTACAAAATTTGTTTAACTTTCTGCCACCAGTTGATTTAAAAGAAAAAATGTTTTCACCGGAGTACCCCTTTAAAGGGGATACATTTTTCTGTACTTCCAGGTATGAGACTTCTCCTTTAAGTTCCTCTGTATATTCAGTACATGTCTACATAGGGGCGCCCAGTGGTTGCAGTACAAGTACACAATTTTGCATTTGCATGACACAATATTGTTTTGGATTTCTGTCATAAAAATTGGAGTTCTTGATGCCGTGCACCTGGCATATTGTAGGGACATGTCAAAAGTTTAAAGCGGTCGGAGTCTGAGTGTTCGAGCCTCGACCAATTACTAGAACTAGGCAGGAGAATACTGCCGCAGCTGAGCCCCCCTCTCCCCGATCTCTGTGCCCGTGACCAAAACAAACCCATAGACCTGGATTGTGACTTTGTCTCGTTCCTGTTGCACAGAGCCAGGATAGAATACGATTAGCCTTGACCTGCCTACGCCATTTGACGTTTTTTTCTTCAAATGACAGTGCCCAATCAAAAGGTTTATTCAGCCATTTTAAAAATGAATATGGTGCAGGGGCAGGGGGACAATGGAAAAAAAGAAAGGCTGTCATGGCAAACAGATATCCAGCTCCAGGCTCCATCAGGTTTTTGCTTCATAGCTAAGTATATCTTGTTGCTTTATACCTATATACTCCTTTGTATCATGTTGCTTTGTATTTGCATTCATCAATTAGGTTGTACTATATGCTGGGAGTTTTTCAACAGCTGGAATCACCCCTGGTTGGGAAATACAAACGTAAGTGACATTTAATTTTCTCATTTGTTAGCGTCTTTAGCCCTTCTTGACGCACTTTTTTTTATTGGAAATGACAATGTCCACTTTGCAATATGTCGTTTCTTGAAGAGAGATGTCGCACGCATGCGCACAAACTTGGTAGCAGCAATATGTCAGTTCTCTGAGAGTGATGTCGCATGCAACAACACAAATGTGGTACACAAACGCTCCAGCATATGTTGCATGAAACCGTCACATTTCATTGTATTGAAGAACGGATTTAAAAGGGTTGTCCAGCAACAAAATTAACCTGTGCATGATGTCAATATGTATAAGCACCTTACTATATAGTATTAATAATATCCAAAGTAAACAGATCACTCATTTAAGCAGTGGTTTCTTCCTGTAAGCTTTGACATCACGTCACAGCTTAAGCAGCAACTTTCTCTTTCCTCTTTTCTCTCTTCCCCTAGTGTCAGCACAGCAGTTATGTGAAGGAGAGGGCTGGTTTTACAGCTCATTGGCTTCATGCCTGATTTGATAAGGCAGGCGCCCCTGTTTTTAGTTGTCATGAGGTATACAAGCCTTGTGGGTCCCTGCCTCTCCCTCCTGATTAGTGTTGGTCGCGAATATTCGCAATGCGAATTTTATTCGCGAATATCGCATATTCGTGAATTCGTGAATATAGCGCTATATATTCGTAATTACGAATATTCGTATTTTTATTTATTTATTTTTTCACAGTACACATCACAGTGATCATCCCTCTCTGCTTCCAGCTTGTGTGGTGTAAAGAAGACTCCAATACTACTGTGTGAGACTGGTGTGCGAATTTTCGCATATACGAAAATTTGCATATGCAAATTTTTGCTTATGCAATTTTTTTTATATTCTACTTTTCGCATATGCGAAAATAAAACGTGAATATTACGAATATGCGCGAATATATGACGAATATTCGTCCATATATTCGCGAATATTCGCGAATTCGAATATGGCCTATGCTGCTCAACACTACTAATGATGACCATCATACACACTGTGACTGAGAATGGGCTGACACTCATGCTGTGATGTGACGTGATGTGACGTCACAGCTTACAGGAAGAAACAACAGCTAAAATGACATTTTGGTGCTGCACACATGTTGTTTCTGTCGCTGTACAACCCCTTCAAACTACTTATCTCTTTTGGACATACCGACGATGAACAATTTAGAGCTTATGAAGGAGTAATCATCCTCTTCAGCCAAATTTGGTAGGGTTGTGCATCCACCACTAATATGTTATTATGTTAAATTTGAGACAAATTTGAGACAAATTTGAGACAAATCTATCACAAACACAGACATAATCCGTCCAAGTTGAGCAGTAGACCTCGCCTCATTCAGTCAATAAGAAATGAGGAAAATGTAAAAAAATATTTGACGGTGCTCTTATATAATCCAAACTGGTTATATCTGCAATAATGCCAATTGGCAGCAAATATGATCGTAACGATTACATAACTCTTAGGGAGAGTGACGTTACAAGACACTGGTTAGGGGCCACTGATACAGAGGTTTTATTGAGGGAGGCCATGTTGGTTTTCCAGGAGATGTGAAGGGGGTTTTTTTTGTCTGTTTTTTTGGACCTAGTAGTTAAAGTTGATCAGCGTCCCAGTGATCGCATGCACTCGGAGCCCTCTGCGATCAGCTACTTATTTCCTATCCTGTGGATAGGGGATAAGTTATTTTTGTTGGATTTCTCTTTTAAAGTAGCAAAAAAAAAAAAAAAATGAGAGCCATAAGATCCAATATGGCAGCAGATAGGTTCCTGCACTTAGGACTATGGTTTACGAGAGAGCGAGAGAATATTTATCAATTTAATTAAGGCTCCGCTATAAAATAGATAGAGAAAGAGTTATAAGCCTGCAGGGACCGTTCTGCCTCGCTTTTAGGAAGACATTATCTAGTAAAAAATGATAAATATTCCATGATGGTTATTCTACCTGTTACAGTCGCTTCTGTCTTTAGGATGTGAGAGCGATTGATTGACTCCTTTTAATACTTTTTGTGCAGTGCAAAATACTCCAAATATTTAGTGATATATTTCAGTCTTTGAGACAGGAGGGAGGTCTGGCTCTAATGGTGTTACTGAGCATGCCTACCTAGATATTGGCTGGGAGATAAGGAGAATTTTGTAAATCTAAATTGGAAGAAAAATAGACATTTCCTCAAAAATGTACATTTACCCAGATTATTATTATTAATATTAATATTATTATTATTATTGTTTAGTAAGTTGCAATGTAAAGAAGCAGGGACTCCTGTCCAAAACAGGAGTCCCTGATCCTGTTGACTGAATGATGATTCATACAGTGCTGAGCTTTGGCTTCACAAATCTATGCTACACCCGACCAATCAAATGTAAATGAGTGTCAAAGACTACAGTATATAGCATGCCATGTCATTCAGGACACTGGTGCAGGTATTTCTGCCTTTTGAGAGGAGTCCCTGATCCTGTATGTCCCTGACCCCCCCCCCCTGAGATGCGTGGCAGTGAATGCCTTTTATAAGGAGTCTCTGCTCTTGTATGAAGTATAAAACAAAGTGTGTGACTCACCATTAAACTTACAGGAGCAGAGATTCCTGCCTTTTCAGAGGTGATCCCACTCCTGTATGTAGTATTGGCACCCTACACTATTTGCTCAGTAAATGTATGGAACCCGCCCAGAGGTAGGTGGTGGTGTTGGACTCGCCACTCAGTGTAGAGGCCTCTTGAGAGTAGTACCTGCTCCTGTATGTGGTTAATTTAGCACCCTACACTATTAGCCCATTGATTGTGCGATGGTAGGTGGCAGTGTATGACTTACCACTCAGTGTACAGTAGAAGGGACTCCAGTCAAAAGACATGGCTCCCTGCTCCTAAAATGAATTTGGTGGCTGATTAGCGCTTATACTCCCAAAACTAATTTTGAGAGCTTCACTCATCTCTTCTGTCCACCCTTACTTTTATGTAGTGTTGAGCACGAATATTCCTAATGCGAATTTCTATCGCGAAAATCGTCACTTCACGATTTTGCGAATAATTAGAATATAGTGCTATATATTCGTAATGAATTTTGCATGCAAATTTTAGCATGGGAACAAAAAAGTGAACAAACATAGCCAATATGCGAATTTTGCGAACATAAAACTAAAATTCCTCAAAATTTTTGTGAAATATGGCGAATTCAAATATGGACCCTGCTGCTCATCACTACTTTTATGTACATTTTTTAAACACCTTCCATTTCCTTTTTTAAACACCTTCAACATCATCATGAAATGCTAACAAAATCCTTAACAGGCTACAATTCACTTCACAACCTCTAGGGGACCCAACATAGACACATATAGCATAAACAACTCCCGAAGGAGTATCATAAAATCATGTTTTCTCTCTAAGCTGTGCACCCCAGTCATCTCAGTGTAAATGTGCAAAGTGTGGACACCTCGTATAAATGGGTACACCACTGGCCAGTGTTCGGAATGCTGTTTTCATGCTGCGGGGGTCGGCCTTGCCCCTTTGTGACAACACGGCCGGGGCCCCTCAATGCAAGTCAATGGGAGGGGGCGTGACGGCCGTCACGCCCCCTCCCATAGACTTGCATTGAGGGGGCATGGCCGTGATGCCACAAGGGGCGTGGCCGACCCCCGCAGTGCTCTGAACATTTAGTTCCGAATGCTGGCCAGTGTAGTAGCCCTTTAATTTGAGACCAGGAGAGGACTCCAAAAATCACTTATTTTTTCCTTCCTGCCTTTTCGGACAATATTTTGATATTTTTTGAATAAGAAACTCAATCTTTGTGCAATAAAGCAGCCTCTCCGTGCCCAGCATGTGTCCCTAAGCAGAAATCCTGGGCTCTGTAAGTCCTTGGCACTGAGCGTGACATCACATTAATGCGTAATTCCGCTCCTAATGCCCTGTGGATAAGCTCTCATAATGACGCCTGCCGAACTTTCCTCTTGCAACACGTCACCCGCGGTCTGATTTTCGCTCTCCCATCAGGTGCCCTTTGTTTTCGGGTTTATGGCCTTGTTGACATTGTAATGCCCTGCGTGCCCGCTGCGATCAGGCTTTTCAGGTACTTTTTTTTTTTTCCATAAGTCTATCTTAAACTCAGACATTAAATTTGAATCCACTCCATTGTAGGATATTGTTCTCGTTCCAAAACAGCAATTACCTGAACATTAAGTACAAGTTAAATGCCACGTAATGACTATTGTGAATCCTCCGCTCTCCGAGCAGATTAACAATGCGAAAAACAAAGCTGACGGCCGATGGTTCACGTTCACTGGTGTCCAATATCCATCCTCCCGGAAGGAGAATGCGCCGCCTAAGAAAATAAAAGCTAAAGTTGTTTGTGGATTTTGCTATTCTGTTTACTCCTTTTACTGATTTCTCCTGCGCTGCATCTGTTATCCGGAATGTTCTTCCTCATAGAGCCAAAAAGGAGAGAAATGATTTCTTCAGCTCTCAGGAGATAAAAATGTGAAGGTTATTAGACATTGAAAGTTGGAAAAATCAGAATCCTTAAAATTTACAAATTAAATCAAATCGCATTTCAAACTGTTTACAGCTTTTGTTCATGAATAAGCGCGGTTAATAGTTCAAAATGCGTTAGAGTTTCATTTGCATTTTTTTAACACTGTTGAAATAAACTTCTATTTTTTATCGATTTTGAGCTGGAGACGTTGTTTCTTTTCTTTTTACGTGTCATGCTGGGAACTGGCGCTTACACCTATTACAGTGATCCCTCAACTTACAATAGTTTCAACATACAATGGTCTTTTCTGGATCATTGTAAGTTGAAACCAGACTCAACATGCAATACTACAGACAGTCCAGATCTGTGAAACGTGTCAATGGCTGGAAGATCTGACCAATCAGAATGGGCAATTTACCGGTAAACCACCTGTATTACTGAAGTGTATGCACTGACTGGTGTCTGGTAGCGCCCCCTACAGTATAGGGAGGTATTACATATTTTGTACGCTTTATCTGTTCCAGGGTCACCTGCTCCTTTGGACACCAGTTGAGGGCAGCTCCATGTTACTTTTTAGGACATTACGTGTACTGTACTGGACCCTGAAGAAGCTCCTGTCCTCAACATAGATCAGTGTTTCCCAAGCAGGGTGCCCCCAGCTGTTGCAAAACTACAACTCAAAGCATGCCCGGACAGCCTTTGGCTGTCCGGACATGCTGGGAGTTGTAGTTTTGCAACATCTGGAGCCTTCCTGCTTGGGAAACACTGACATAGACAGTGATTACAGTTCCCACCAGATCTTTCTTACTTTTATATGGAAGGATTTGCTTTATCTGTATTCGTTTTCTACTTATTTTTCTTTAATTCTCACTTTTTCCTACTTTTGGATGACATTTTGGTGCCTTTAGAACCAATTACCAGGTTTCCATAGAGTTATGGTCTCAACATACAATGATTTCAACATACAATGGTCGTCCTGGAACCAATTAATATTGTAACTTGAGGGACCACTGTATAATGTATTTTCCAGGAGGCATCTGTCTACCAGCGGTGAGATTACCCTTGTCTTTTTCACTAAATTCCTCATAGATGACAAACCTCATTATAGAGTTAAAGGGGTATTCCAGAAAAACTTAGCTTTTTATATCAACTGGCTCCAGAAAGTTAAACAGATCTGTAAATGACTTCTGTTAAAATTTTTTAATCCTTCCAATAATTGTCAGCTGCTGAAGTTGAGTTGCTCTTTTCTGTCTGGCAGCAGTGCTCTCTGCTGACATCTCTGCTTGTCTCGGGAACTGCACAGAGTAGAAGAGGTTTGCTATGGGGATTTGCTTCTACTCTGGACAGTTCCCGAGACAGGTGTCATCAGAGAGCATTTAGACAGAAAAGAACAACTCAACTTTAGCAGCTCATAAGTACTGAAAGGATTAATATTTTTTAATAGAAGTAATTTACAAATCTGTTTAACTTTCTGGAGCCAGTTGATTTTATATATATATATATATATATATATATATATATATATATATATATATAAAGTTTTTGCCTGGATAACCCCTTTAAATCCATGCTGGGGCCTTCTGTGATCTCAAGAGTGGTGTATGGTCATCTTCACGGGTCAAGTCCTGTGGAAAAAAAGTGAGGGAACTCATCCAAGAATAACACGCAAGAGCTGGTCCTGTAGGACTACTGATAATGGGAACTGTGTCCCTGCTGTGGAAAAAGTGCAGGGACTCAGTTCCCACATGTCCCTGTAGGACTTGAGCCCTAGTCATCTTATGGTTTTCCGTGGCAACACAAGAGAATGTACCATTAATTGGTGGCGACTGGAATGAAGGATTGTCCATGTCATCCAGCATATGGATTGGTCGGGTCTTCCAGTACTGAACTTGCCCTTACAGAGTGTCTTTCCATGCTGACAGAAAGTGACGTGGTGAGGGTGCCCCCTCGATGATGTCTTTATTGCCCAGATAGTATGATTTGAGCTCCAGACAATAATGGTCCTGGGCTCCTTACCAATCACCAAACCAATAATAGAGTAGGTTCAAATGACTTTGACCATCTAACCCAGAAGCTGTAGCCATCTTCTGGTCATGGGCCCTTAAAGAGTACCTGTCACCAAACTAAACTTTTATGTAACTATAAGACACCTTGCTATTTATTTGCTGTAAAAATTATAAACCATTATGTGTTTTTAATGTGATAAAAAAAAAAAAAAAAATGGCCACAAGGTGGCTCTGTTCTGTTCCCAATTAGATCTGTCTCCTCCAGGCCTGGCAGGAGACCAAATACAGGAAGTGTGTGAGGGGCATGGAGGGGCACAGCTCTTGTAGGCTTTGGTGATCTCACGCCTGCTGGGGAACGCCCACTTTCTCCTGCCGGGAGCTCACACAATGTGAGCAAGGGAAAGGGTATGGTACAGAGCTTTTTAAAGCTTGGGGGAAAAAAATTAAGGGCAGGAGGGGTGTTAGGAGCAGTTAGGGAATATAATCTGAGTTAGTTTAGAAAATAGGGTTTGATGACACGTTCTCTTTAACGCCCAACCCAAATGTACCATCCTCCAGGGATGAATTATCACAATTAGACATCTTTCTTTTCTACAGAAGACGATTTGTCCCATTCACTTATATCAGGTCTCGTTGCTTAGAGAAAGAACCGTCAACAAGAATGTGATTACGAGAAGTGGCAAAACAAATCATTATTTCATTATTAGGTGTTAGTAAACAGCAGCCGCATGTGGCCCCTTCCTGGTTTTTGTTTATACTTCACATGGAAGCTTCCGTCATAGCCCCTCATCCCTTCTTATTAGAAGCTCAAACACAAAACAAAGAGATGTTAATCCCGGTGACTGGAGATGTTACCGGGATGTTTCCTGTGTTCCTCAGCCAAGACTACCAACCAGTGACACGACTCGCGCTCATTCATTCTCTTGGATGGAGATAGGAAATATTTTGTTTCTTTTTGGAAACAGAATTTGTAATTGCTCATAACTAATAAAGTGTGTCTCTATGACTAAGACTCTGGCATGAGTCCCGACCAACACAGCAGTGAGCACCGGAAGGCTGAAAGGCTTGTTGGTGGATATTGGTGGATGTAGTTTCTATGGCTGGCTCTTACATGAGATTGGCAAAAGCAATTGATGGGAAGGTGGGTCAGAGGTGTAGGTGGTCCTCGAACCTGCACCTAAACAAATGCAGCTTGAGGTCAGGGTCACACAAGGCGTATCTGCAGCGCATTTCATGCTGCGGATGCACCGACGGCAGTCACAGAAGGACTACAAAGCGAGCTCCCAGCTACATCCAGGAGATCGCTCTGCAGTCCCTCTGTTACTGTCACTGGTGCATCCGCAGCATGAAATACACTGCGGATGTGCCCCGTGTCACCCTGCCCTTATTGCGTGTTAGCAGAAGGTATACAAAATCACACCTGCACAATCACATCTCAACGCGTTTCTGGCACATCATGGTGGTTTTCATAAGCCATGATATCTATAAAAGATGTGATGTGAATGGGTGGTCTGTGCAGGTGGGATTTTGCGTACCTTCTGCTAACTGAGAATAATGCTGCATTTGTTTAAATGGGCACTGCCAGATTCAAAGACTTTTTATGTGTTGTACATCTTGGCAAAACATTAACCTTTCTACTATAATTCATAAGAAATTTTTAGTACCTTTTTATAGATATCATGGCTTATAAAAACCACTACTAGGGGTCCTCATACCATTGAGAACATATTCCTGTCTGGCTGCAGCATCATCTTTGTCCATGCCTGTGCTTCAGCTTGGACAAAGTAAGTGAAGAAGATTAGCGCTCCTCTGTGCTCACTCCTTTCCTATCAGACTGCAGCATGAAATCAGAGAGGGGGGTGGGGGTTACAGAGCGGCCTAATTGGATGAAGAGACCCAGGGCAGCACAGTAGACTCAGGAATGAAGATGAATCATCCAAAGTGAGGGACACACCTCTTCCAAAGAACAGGATGACGAACCAAGTGAGCAACAGATAGAAGTTATTTGTAAGAGAAATATAGGTGCTAGACAGATATAAATGATATGTTCATGATCAGGATTAGATACTGAGTAACATAACAATATCTTGCTTTTTTTATTTTTCTTATAGGATGTGACAAGCACCCTTTAAGTGCTAGATTGCCGTATTTTCAGAGACACATCGAGCCGGGTGTGAGTTGGTTGTTCTCTGCTTTTCACATGTCTTTGAACCCGCTTCCAGTGCAGTTAGGATTTCATTTGCATAATGTAAGATTGTGCTTTATGTCAGGAATGGCTGAACGGATCGAGGTATATTCACTTTAGTATATTTACTTTAATGAGGTTGATAAATCTGTCAGTTTCTCTTTAAAATTGCTTAAAATTTCTGATTTGTTTTAGTTTTTTGGAATTCATTTTGGGTGAATAGCATGTGCAGGAGCAGGAACCCCTACACTCATACCAGGAAGTGTTAACTGAGTGTTGAGGACTAGAGGGTTTGTTTCACCTTTAAAGGGGTACTTCACCCCTAGACATCTTATCCCCTATCCAAAGGAGATCATGGGGGTCCTTTGGATAGGGGATTAGAAGTTGTCTAGGGGCGGAATACCCCTTTAAGTGTACAGGAGCAAGATATTCTGTCTTTCAGTCCCTGCTCCTTTGCTGGCTCTTTTGAATTAGAATTCAAATTCAAATTAAGGTCAGTTTGAGCAAATTGACAAATTTCAGGAGTTTCGATGATGTCTAATCTTAACATGCTAGCAAATCTCTCAACAGGCTGCAGTACACATCAAACCCCCGGATGACCACTTATAGACACATGTATCATAAACAACTCCGGAAAGAGTATTGTGAAAACAAAGCAGGTCCTCTGGAATATATCAAGGCAAAAGGAAAGGTGAAACACATTTGTATATTCTTTAAGCTCCCCAGGTTTACCAAACTTTCAGAAAGTGTTTGGTTCATGGCGAATAAGTTTGCCGCAAACCAGCAAGGGTTAAGTTACATTACTGCACAGTGCGACTTAACTATTTTGTCATAGTAAACTAGCCAATCCACTGATTTCCTATAACAACCTGCTAGGGTGAGCGTAATGCGTCAGCCCAGCAAGCAAGGAGTTAATTAGCGCTGCTGAGCAGTCTTAGTTAACTACTTTTGGGGCCCTCCCACAAGTAGTTAACTAGCACGGCTCAGCTGCGCTAATTAACTCCTTGCAGAATGCGAATGTATACATTAAACAGCTATTTACAGTATATGACTGTATAAAGTATACAGTAAAGATAGTGATACTTACCACCTTGTTGCTAGTCCAGGCTTCTTCCTGTGTAGTACTGCCTCTGGTGATGACATTACGAGGGGCGGGGCCACACAAGAAGAGGCCTGGACCAGCAAAGAGATGGTATCCCCCTCTTTACTGTATACATTATACAGCCATATAAATGGTTGTATAATGTAATCACCCTCCTCCCCCCAAAGAGTTAACTAGCACAACTCAGCAGTGCTATTTTACTACTCCCTTTCTGGGCTGAGCTGTACCGCAGTGGTTAGCTGCAAGCAAAGCTCAGCCCCAACATTGTGAGATTCACACCAGCTGAACCTGACAATGTTTGAAAGTTTGGCGAGCTGCGAACCCCTGAAGTTCGGATACAATCTGGGTTGGAGATATTCCCAAAAAAAATTCAATTACAAGCAGCAGAATTTAACTTTAGATTGCGAATCCTCACTCTGCAGTTTCAAAGTCATCTGTAGATCCCGTTTTTTGTGTTTCTTCTCGTCTAGATCCCCTATTGTTCTGTTTCACACAAATAAATGCAAATTAACCCAACAGCAATTAGCGGAGACTCCCTACAGGAGGCCGACAAAATCCCCGCCTGTGTAATTGTTTTCTAGAGGAATGAGGCTGACCTTTCTTTGATCAGGGTCCGCTCCCTCAACTCCAATTACCGAGCAACAATCGCCCAGACCCGCGCTCCGTCCTTCATTTCCATTTTTTGTGGGAAGGTAAGGGTAAAATGTATTTTTTTATTATGTTACACATTTAAAATGTATCTTCGCAGATTTCAGGAACAAGAAACATGTTATTGTTTATTAACACCTCGGTGATATAGACGGTTTGTTTTTGTTTGTTTTTTTCACATTAAAGTTTTCCTTTTTAAGAGCCAGAACTTTTTTTGTATTGTTCCCTCAACAGAGCCATACGAGAACAAGTTGTCTTTTTAATGGTATCCTTTATTTTATCATATTATGTATTGAAAAACAAAAAATAAATCTCTTTTGGAAGTTTCTTTTTGATGACATTTACTTTTACAACATTTTTGCTACATTCTTCCAGTGCGATTACAGTGATAACAAATTTATGTTTTTTTAAATGTATTTTTTTATTGCTTTACCATATTCATTTTGGTCCCCCTGTAAAAAAAAATAATTCTATGGAGCTGGGTATTGGCTCCTTTTTTTTGAAGGTGAGCTATAGTTTTGTTAGTTTTGTTTTGCCATATATATAACTTTTTGATAAAAAAAAAACTGCAAATCTGGCCTTCTAGCACTGGGTATTCTTTTCTGTTACGGCAATAATCATATGGGATTATTAAAAGGGTACTGATCATGACATCCTGGCCACGCCCCCTCTTGAGGATAAGATGTCTAACAGTGCAGTCCCCCTTTAACATTATATTTTAACCCCTTCACACAGAACACTGTGTCTATGGCACTAAAACGCAAGCTCCTACACTAAGAATGCTTTATACCTGGTGCGCCGTCACACCTACGATTGCGCTAATGTTCATCATTAACTATTCAGGCGCCACAATCAATGCCGGTCATGGAATCTTTAAAAAAATACCAATTTATAATTGCTGATTTTAGGTCACTAAATATACCAGAAAAACATGAATAAAAAGCAATCAATAAGGCCCATTTGAAAAGAAATGGTACCAATATAAACTACAGATCACAGTGCAAAAAAATAAATGATCCCCCCACCCCCACATAGCCCCATAAAAGGTAAAAAAAAAAAGTTATAGGGGTCAGAGGAGGGGAAATCTAAGCCATTTTTATTCCCTAAATAAAAAAAAAATAAATAAAAAAAAGCTGGAGGCACCCTGGTTGATGAGCTCTGAACATTGCTGTTGGTCTCCCATCCACTTCCCAGACCATAGAATCTGCTGCTTAGCATGCTGGGAGTTGTAGTTTTGCAACAGCTGGAGGCACCCTGGTTGGGAAGCATTGTGATATACATTCATACTTGTAACCACTAAGCACTCCATTTCATTCCCATTTTATAGCAGAACAGATAAGTGTATCCCTCATCAGCTGCAGAGAGACAGGAGCCCACATAACTTATTATGGTAGAAAATGAAGCTTTTTTTTTTTTTTTTTTTTTTTGTAACACTTAGCTATGCATATATTTCCATGTATTTTACATGTGGGTTACATCAGACAGACTCCGATATGACAAAATGTGCCTCAATTATTTCATAACGACCTAGATTACACTTTTTTTCTGGAATGTTCCTCTCCTTTTTCAGGTCCTGAATAATGGATCTCAGGACTTCTCAGGGGCCTTTTATTGGATTTAGATTTTTTTTTTTTTTTTTGTTATAAATACAGAAATTGTCCAGGTTACATAATTAGACGTTTTTTTTTTAATTTTTTTTTTTAAATCTTATTTCTGTCCTCGTGTTACTTTGACATCTTGGGTTATCCACCTGCGAGTATAAAAGTGGAGCTGAGAAAATACAGATGAATTCAGTGATTCCAATCTCTAATGCCACAAATTTAATAAATTACCCTAAAATGCCTGAAAACCCTCAATAGGCTGCAATTCACATCATAACCACTGGGTGGTCACACATAGACACATGGAGCATAGACACCTCTTGACAGAGTATTATAAAATTGTGGGTTTTTCATTTTAAGCCAGTCTTGTTGCATTTTTGGACATATTGAGAAGCAATGAAGGGATACTCCAGTTATGAAAGCATATCTACTATCCACAGAATCATGTGGGGGGATGGGTCCAACCGGTGGAACCCCCTTCAATCTTCAGTAGAGGGCCCATGTCCTATCTCTGAGTGCTCTGGCTCCCACCAAATTCAGTCCATTGAATTCTCAGGTATGTTCGCAGTATACACTGGCATACAGTTTTCTGATGTCCCCCCTGCATGTAGGCTACTTTTCAAATATAATTTAAAGGGAAACTGCAGTACTTAAAGGGGTACTCCGGTGCTCCAGAGTTCTGAACATTTTGTTCAGAACACTCTGAGCCTGAGGCCGAGTTTGTGACCTCATGGTCACACCCCTTGTGACATCATGCCACACCCTCTCCATTCATGTCTATCAGAGGGGGCGTGTCGGCCGACACCCCCCCTCCCATAGACATGAATGGAGGGGATGTGGTGTGACATCATGAGGGGCATGGGCATGACATCACGACCACTGCCGCAGGAACCCGGCATTTGTTTAGAACAACGGGTGCTGTGGGAGATCGCGGGGGGCCCCTATCCTTTGGATAGGGGATAAGATGTCTAGCAGCTGAGTACTCCTTTTACAACTTATCCCCTTATCACAGGATAGGGGATGATGGTCTGATTATCTGATTAAGGGGGACCCCTCGCTATCGCTCATCCTCTATCCTGTGGATAGAGGATAAGTTGTTAAGTACCGGGGTTCACCTTTAAAGGGATACTCCTCTGGCCAGCACTCGGAACTTGGTTCCGAACGCTGTGCGTGCGGTGCGGGGGTCAGCCACACCCCCTTGTGACATCACACCACGCCACTCCCTCAATGCAAGTCTTTGGGAGGGGGCATGGCGGCTGTCACGCCCCCTCCCATAGACTTGCAGTGAGGGGGCATAGCCTGACATCATGAGGGGGCATGGCCGACCCTGCAGCACACTCAAAGCAATCGGAACTAAATGTTCCGAACGCTGGCCAGTGGAGTACCCCTTTGAGTCTTCAGCATTTACAATGTATTCCGCAAATGTCTCCCATTATCAGACAATTTGTCCATAACTAAATATAGCAAATACTGGAGAGTCAGCGACATCGAGGATAGAGGTTACATCTCGACATGATATAAAAACTCCTCGGGATTTACTTCTGCCGAAATTAAGTAGCAAGGAATGATAAATGATAAAGTTGTAGCTAATGCCAGCTGCTATCCATCCTGGCACTACACAAGCAGCGTATTATCATCAGATGGTGCCACCTGCTAAGCTGTAGTGATAGATAATGCTTCCCGTCATCGGCGGAGACTCTGAGCACATTGTGGTAAAGGAATATTAGATGTGAAATGTTGTGTGTAACCTGCGGATTTTGGGTCCTTTCCTTCCCTCGCCGCTCATTTCTGTGAATATAAATTTTCCTCTCCATGCATGGACAGGCTCTTCTCCAGGAGATGTCGGGACTGTTCTACTGATATAGTCTCATTTCCCTCTTTACAAATTTCATTTTATTTATTGCAAAAGAAAAATGCAAAAGATTGTCGCAAAACGTTAGGAAAACCTACAATAGTCAGCACGTCACACCATGACCGATGGGTGTCCAACTATAGATACATATAGAATAAACATCTCCCGACGGGGATGGCAAAGTATTAGAAAGGCTGGACGCCTTCTACCACTCATTTTAGTTTACAGATGTGTTACTCCTTATTAGAGTTAAAGGGTAACTCCGCCCCTAGACATCTTATCCCCTATTCAAAGGATAGGGGAAAAGATGTCTGATCACGGGGGTTCCGCCGCTGGGGACCCCCGCGATCTCCGTGCTGCACCCAGCATTCGTTTAGAGCGTCGGGTTAAGCATCGGAGGCTCGTGACGTCACAGTCACACCCAGCTTGTGATGTCACGGCCACGCCCACTCAATGCAAGTCTATGGGAGGGGGCGTGAATGCTGTCACGCCCCCTCCTATAGACTTGTATAGGGGCATGGCCGTTATATCACAAGCAGGGCGTGACAGTGACATCACAAGCCTCCCCCCCCACAACGCCAGTCATCCGGCACGGAGTGAAGTTCGCTCCATGCAGTGGATGTCTGGGGTGCCATAGCTGAGATTGTGGGGGTCCCCAGCGGCAATACCCCCTGCGATCAGACACTTTATCCTTCCTTCCTTTGGATAGGGGATAAGAAGTCTAGGGGCAGAGTACCCCTTTTAGCGAGTTGACCCCCCCCCCCCCCCCCCGAAACCAGATTCGATCCGAACTTTGTTGGTTCAAGGATCGGCAAACATTGGAACAGCTGACTGCCACAAGTACGGCTTAACCCAGCAAGGAAGGAGTTAATTAGCGCTGCAGAGCAATGTTGGTTTACTCCTTGGGGGGGGGGGGTTGTGTGTAACATAGCAACATAGTTTGTGAGGTTGAAAAAAGACAAAAGTCCATTGAGTTCAACCTAAAACCCTACTGTGTTGATCCAGAGGAAGACAACCCCCCCCCCTCCATGAAGCTGATGCCAATTGCCCCATGAGAGAGGAAAAATTCCTTACCGACCCCAATATGGTGATCAGAATAAATCCCTTGATCAACATTCTATTCACATAAATCTAGTTTCCATATCCTGTAATGTGTACATTATAGGGCCATCTATATAATGGCTGTATAATGTGTACAGTGGAGAGAATGATACATAAGAATAGGTCTAGCTACTCAATGGTAAGTATCATTCTGTTAACTGTATACATTATACTGCCATATAGATGGCTGTTTAATGTATACCTGGAAAGAAAAAGCAAATGCTATATTAACATTTAAGCAGGGGCGGTACTAGTTTTGCACAGACTCCTCCCCTGCCTTTGATGAGCTCCTCTTCTTCCTACAGATCAGAAATTGAGTTGAAGAACCTTCAGACTGTTTTCTGTATAGGGTAAGTTGCTTAAAATGTATAATTAAGATGATATATAAAGATATTTATAAAGGCATATAAACCAGCTACAAGTTTGTTCTTGTAGTTTTGAAAAACTTTCTCAACTTAGTGAAACATTGAAATAAAAATGTGGAGTTTTCATAATAAGCAAAATCATTGCTAAAAGAAATAAAAAATCTAATAGACTCTTTTATGCATCAAGCAGGGACAGATGGGGTCAGATATGAAACACACAGGAATTTTAGAACAATAAAGGGGTACTCCGGAGCTGTAGGCCGTGATCAAGACGTCACGCCATGCCCCCTCCATAGACATGAATGGAGGGGGCATGGCATGACATCACGAGGGGCGTGGCCATGATGTCACGACCAATGCCGCAAGAACCCTGTGTATGTTAGAAGGCTGGGTGCTGCGGGAAATCGAGGGGGGCACCAGCAGCGGGACCAATGTGATTGGACATCTTATCCCCTATTCTTTGGATACAGAATAAGATGTCTAGCAGCGGAGTACCCCTTGGGGCATAGGGGAACCATCCCTGGGGCATAGTGTTCTATCGAGACTACCCTTTGATTCTGTAGATAAACACAGTGTCGGCTCTACCATGGGACCCGATGGGATCATTGGTCCCAGGCGGCACTTTTCAAGGGCGGCACTTTGCTGCCCCTTTTCTTTTTTTCATTTTGGGCCACATAGATCCATGGTTGTGCCAGCCCTGCTGCTGAGCCACCGTTAAGACAGTGAGCCTGCCAGCCAGCCGGCCAGTGACGCCCCTCCAGAGACCCACCCAGGAGGACATCAGTGACGTCACTCGCCAGGCTGCTGTTGGAGAAAAGAAGCACTGCGCAGGCCAGGTGAGTGTGTATGTGTGTGTCTCTGTGTCTGTGTTTCAGAGGGGTGCAACGCCTATCTACTATGTTGCCTACCTAATGTGTGGGAAACAATGCTGCCTATCTAATGTGAGGGAACTATGCTGCCTATCTAATGTGGGGGAACTATGCTGTCTGCCTAATGTATGGGAACTATGCTGCCTACCTAATGTGAGGAAACTATGCTGTCTATTTAATGTGGGGAAACTATGCTGCCTACATAATGTGGGGGAGCTATGCTGCGTACCTAATGTGGGGTAACTATGCTGCCTATCTAATGTGGGGGAACTATGCTGTCTATCTAATGTGGGGGAACTATGCTGCTTATATAATGCAGGGGTACTATGCTGCTATCGAATGTGGGGAACTATGCAGCCTATCTAATGTGGGTGAACTATGCTGTCTACCTAATGTGGGGGAACTATACTGCCTATCTAATGTGGGGGAACTATGCTGCCTATATAATGTGGGGGTACTGTGCTGCTATTGAATGTGGGAAACTATGCCGCCTATCTAATATAGGGGAACTATGCTGCCAACCAAATTGGGGGGATACTATGCAGCCTATCTAATGTGGGGGTGCTATGCTTCTATTAAATGTGGGGAACTATGCTGCCTATCTAATGTAGGGGAACTATGCTGCCTACCTAATGTGGGGGAACTATTCTGTCTATCTTATGTGGGGGAACTATGCTCTCTACCTAATGTGGGGGAACTATGCTGCCTATCTAATGTGGGGGAACTATGCTGCCTATCTAATGTAGGGGTACTATGCTGCTATTGAATGTGGGGAACTATACTGCCTATCTAATGTAGGGGTACTATGCTGTCTATCTAATATGGGGAACTATGCTGAGTATCTGATGTGGGGAACTATGCTGCCTATATAATGTGGGGGTACTATGCTGCTATCGAATGTAGGGGAACTATGCTGTCTACCTAATGTGGGGAACTATGCTGCCTATCTAATACTGCAGATTAATGTGAGTTGCATTAATGTGGAGCTCTTGAATATGCAGTGCAATCTTATGGCACAGTACTTGTTAGTTTTTCTTTATTTCTTTTTTATGTCTTTTTTTTTTTTTTGGTGGGGGGCAGCATTTCACTCTTGAACCCAGGCAGCAAAATGTCAGTAAACAATATCTATAGATAGTTATATTCCCGCAGGCCATTGTTATTTGCCCAATAGTGAGAACAGATGCACAAATTGATGCCAAAAAACCTCAGGAGACCATAATGTGCAGAATCTTCGGTAACAAAATCAGTAGGTAAAATGGCCAATTTCTGGCAGTCATTGTTAGGGGCCCTAATACAACAAAATTGAACTTTGGATTCTCGGGATGGGGATAGGCTTTTAACTTTCAGACTTTGTATTTTCTCTAATAAAACCCTGGGGTCACTTTATTGCCTGTTAGGTGAGCGGAGCTCCGGTCTTATACAATCACATTAGATGTGGCTTTTTGCTTCTGCGAGCAATTGTACATTAAAGTAAATCATTGGGACTGAAGCTTTCATCCACTCATGTGTGGTAAACGCTCTACTGATGTGCAAGGCCGATGCTGTGACAATTCGGAGACACTGTCTGCAGGCTTGGGCAGGATACAAACGACATTTGTCAATTTTTGGCTTGAGGTCCAACAGTGACGTGTGTCTAGGTTTTCAGCCCATGTCTGATTCGAGAGTCATTGGAGAGAATACAGAACTAGAGTCAGAACTAGAAATGGCGGCGGGGCAATCATGTGGAACTCAACAGCTGGGGGATGGAGGAGTCCACACTGGAGGTTAGCCTCAACACAAGACACAGGGCCCCAAGGGTCCATCACTCTATGAATGGATAAGCTCTAAATGTACTGACAACTGCTCATCTTATATTAAGATAACTGAATCACTTCACTCCGACATGGCAGCTAGTTCTGCACCGGCATCGGGATGACACAATGAACGGATGAGCCCTAGCGCTATAAATGACTGTAAACACCTGTCAATCATCTGAACATCTTATATAAGGTTGATGAGTCTCATCACTACTGCTTTCTCAGGGGACCATTGTATTTCCACTTTTCCTCTGCTACACACATAGTTCTCTAATTGGTACTGAACTTCATTTACTCATTAATAACCAGAGTAAATGACCACTCTGTCCCCTCTAAAGACCTTTTTCTCCTCCAGACTCCTCTGTCTCCTCCGGACTTCTCTGCCCCTCTCTTCAGACTCCTCTGTCGACTCCTGACTTCTCTATGCCCACTAAACTCCTCTGTCCCTCTCCACATTCCTCTGTCTCCTTCAGACTTCTCTTTCTCCTCCAGAATCCTCTGTCGACTCTGACTTCTCGGCTCCTCTCCAGCCCTTTCTTTCTCCTCCAGACTCATCTGTCCCCCTCTAGACTCCTCTGTCCCTTTCCACATTCCTCTGTCTCCTTCAGACTTCTCTTTCTCCTCCAGAATCCTCTGTCAACTCTGACTTCTCTGTGCCCTCTAAACTCCTCTGTCCCTCTCCACATTCCTCTGTCTCCTTCAGACTTCTCTCTCTCCTCCAGACTTCTCGGCCCCTCTCCAGCCCTTTCTTTCTCCTCCAGACTCATCTGTCCCCCTCTAGACTCCTCTGTCCCTTTCCACATTTCTCTGTCTCCTTCTGACTTCTCTGTCTTCACCGGTCTTCTCTGCCCCTCCTCACACCCCTCTGTCTCCTCCAGACTTCTCTAAGTCTCTCCAGACATCTGTCTCCAACAGGCTTTCCTGTCCCTCTGTAGATACCCTTATCTCCTCCACACTCCTCTGTCCCCTACAAACCTTTTTGTTCTCCTACAGATGTATGTGTGGTATCCTGGTGCAGAACACAACTGTCTTCCTGACCTGTCAGGTGGATGTCACCTAGCGTGTCTGCTTCGGGCCCACTACTGTAAATGTGTTATTTATTTCCTTGTATTATAATGTCTATGCACTTTTATGCTACTGTTTCCTAAGGGGTTAACCTGCCTGTGTTTGCTGAAGATGCCAAGGGGATCACATGCTTGCTTTAGCCAACCAGGGCTCCGGCCCTGCCTATCCCAAGTCTGCTAGACTAGGTGGAGTTAGTGTCTAGTGAGGAGGAGATGAGAGTGGAGGTCACCTCAAGACCTCTGCTGTGGTCCTGTATCTCACCACATGAGGACAGGCCTAAAGAAATTCTAGTTGCTGCACTAAATTGTTCAAGGGCTACAGCACCCTTCACAGTATCCTGCCGACCAGGACATCGTTTTAGTCAGAAGCAAGTCTGCAGTGGGGAAAACAGCAAAGAGAGCCGACGGACCCCATTAGCCAAGAAGACGATTATAAGACATAGAAAGCTTCGAGCAACTCTGGTCCATAAATCTACAGTTTTCACCTGGCAGAAAGCCCTAATTCCAGATACTTATGTGGATAGAAAAGTCAGTGTCTGTCAGCTCCCAAGTTTCTTAGAAGTTAAACAACCCAAGCCAGTACAGTATAAACAATATTTAGCAAGCAACAACTCAGTTAATCAGCAAGAACTACAAGTCACATAATGCCCTGAGGTAACTGTGATCCCTGCAGCATACTCCACAGAACTTTTCACTACTGTTTCATCTGTTCCCGTATATTTTGTAAGTTCCTGAGTAAAAATGAGTTTCCATAACCCTGCATCTGTGGTCGTTATTACCCTAGAGCTTGGTCCAAGAATCTACTACTCTTAGCGTGGATGTCAACCCTACCCTGGCATCACAAACTGTATGTTGTTATTGCCACACGCACACACATTTGCTAAATTACATCATCTTAGCCTGCCCTTCCACATATATGTTCCCATTTCAGATACATTGCAGACCCCTGTGTCCTTCAGACTCATTTGTCCTTCTCCAGACTGCTTTGTCCCCCTCCTGAACCCTCTGTCCTCCTTTGGACTTCCCTGTTCCCTCTAGACTTCTCTATCCTCACAAGACTCTTTTTTTTCTATTTCAGACTCATCTGTCCCCTCCAAAACCCTCTATCCTAGTCCAGACATATCTGTTCCTTCAGACTCCTCTGTCTTCTTTAAACTCCACTGTCCACTCTGAATACTGTTGTCCCGTCCGGACTTATTTGTTCCCTCTAGAACCATGTGTCCCCTCCAGACTCCTCCTTTTCACTTAATACATCATTGTCTTTTCCAGGTCCCTTAATTTCCTCCAGAATCCTCTAATCTCATATCTCTCTGTTCCTCCAGCCTTCTCTGTTCTCCCTCTCTTTATTTCATTACCCATAATACTCTATAAGGATTGTCCCGAGCACCAATGATCCCCAAATCAACTTCAGATAGAATTGTCCATAACTGTTTATATACCAGGACCATTAGAGGATTCTCCGGCCATTCCATGGCCTACATTGACCTTATTATAATGTCCAATATATATATATATCCTTATTACATATGGCGACACCACCTTGTCATATCACCAGGAATTCTGCAAAAGGGCAATTGAACCCTGTGAAATATCAGTATTGAAATATTGAATATTGAATTGTCATTGAAATAAAAAAAAATATTGAAATATCAGTATACTATAGACGAACACATTTACTCACATGAACTTCTCTCACAGGCGTCAACCACACTTCACTCATAGGAACATTATCTAATAACTGTATTGGAAATAAGCGTTGTATCTATTATCCAGGATGATTGAAAGGATGAAAAAAAATGATAGCCTTAATATTTGCTACCGCACTACTACAGCGATCAAGGAAAGACTTCTGCCCCAACACACCCCCAAAAAGACTTAATGTTGTAAAAAATTATCCATAAAGCAGTAAGAAATAGTCTATAAGACTGTAAAATGTAACAAAAATGTCTGCTTTTTAATCAATTTGTATAAAATAGCTTCTCGTGAAAATGGTCGAAAAACTGTGCAAACAGCCAACATTTTAAAAACCATAATCATTCTGGTAAAAACACTTGCATTTTGCCTAAGGCCATGTTCAAATGGCTAAAAACCAGCTGTATTGGTGTTCCGTTTGTTTTTAAGCTGTAAAGAACATTATTAGGTTGTTATCCCTTGTCCCGTGGAGCAGCTATCTCTACTAGATGCCCCTCTGATAGATTCAGTTTTCTTGGACGTTCACTGTCCCGCTCGTGACGCCTTCTTTTCATCTTTGATTTTTTATTTCAGTAATTATCGCTATTTTTGTCCATTTAATAGCCGTTAAGCCATTAATCTCAAAGACTGTAATTTCGCAAACAAGCGTTTGCCTACAGTGACAGTAAGGGAAACACAAAGTGGAGTGACGCTCCTGCTGTGTGGCTGCTATCGAACAATGTACGTACGGTAAGCGTTGCCATTTTCTCTGCGAAACACAAACTGCGAGAACTAAAAATACAGCAGGTGAGTTCTAAGAACCCGAGAACAATACAGAATATATATGTGTAAGTATATATTGTAATCTACGGGCCACAGGATGCACACTGTGTTATTTGTGTTGTCAACTTTGTATGGTGGTGGTGTGGTGAGACAGGGGGGGGGGGATGATCCAGTGGCCAAACCACAAAAGAGCTGGGCTTTCACAGACCTTGCCCAAAAGTGGGTATGTTTTCTATGGGAGGAGGCGTGTAGGCCAACACTCCCCCTCCCATAGACATGAATGGAGGGGGCGTGGCATGACTTCACAAGGGGTGTGGCTGTGACATCATGATAACACCCTCCGGCTCTGAGCATTCTGAACAAAATGTTCAGAATGCTGGAGCACCAAAGTACCCCTTTAAGGAGGTGGGCACAAGGGGCAGTAACAGAGGGTATTAGTCAGTTCTGTGGCCCTCTGGGTCCTCTGCTGAACCGATCTGCTCCCGATCAGAGCTGATCAGCTGTGACCTTTGACATTACTTCTACATTGCACGTGGATAATATTTCTTACAGCTTGAAAATACAACAAGTATTTTTATAAAATTGTAAAAAACAATAATAGTACACTAAGACAAGTATTGTGGCCCTCTGCAGCCCAGGGACCGGAGCATATTTATATCACAGAATGCCCAGTTAAATGACTTTATAATTTGGACGGTGAGGGAATTTCTAATGTCGGACCGCCGCTGCTGCCGCCTCATTATCGGCTTCAATTCCATCTATTTTCTGCAGCGCTTTCAAGTTTCCTTCAGTAGAAATGGTTGAATAATTTGCATACTAATACGAGTGGGCCAGGGAGAGTGGAGAAAATCCTGTCTCTGTTTTCCTTTTCAGTTTTTTTTTTTTTCATTGGATTCATCTTAATCTTTCCACAGAGGAACGTTCCCCCATTTCTTTTTTTACTGACGCTGGAAGAAAATCACAGGATTATATTCAGGTTTGCAGAATCCTGTCAGAGTAAGAGCTCAAAATTATTCTTAAAATAAAAGCCAAATCAATGGGGGTAATGATGACACCTTCATAAAATGGAGACACAGCCACCAAATTATCTATTGTTTAAATTAGGCTGTATGTTAACCCTATATAATTTTCCTTTGAACTATCTATATCTTATAATATACTTGTAATCTTGCAGTTTTCATTCTGGCCACTAGGTCTAAAACTAAGCTGACACTTCCTTTATTTGTATCATTTCCCAGTAATGCATTTCTTCTCAAGTGCACAAAAAAAGGTGACATCAGTAGAGAAATAACACTGGATCCACCACCATTCACAGCAGAAATCAACCACTTTACCATTGGAAAGTTCTTCAATTCATCTAAACGGGACAGGTCCTGACTAGGGATGAGTGAATCAAATCTGACGAATCCGAATTCATAACGAATTTCAGGAAAACTTTGCTTTGCAACAAATCCAAATATCGCCGCAATTCGATTGCACGCATCGATTCATTAAACTTCATTTAGTGTGGTCCAGGCTCTGGTGGCTCCCCCTGTCAGGACATGGGGCAAGGAACACGGGTAGGCGGGATGACCCTGAATCACATGCAGCTTATCAGCAGCCAGTCACCCATGTGATGTCATAGCCCCATATAATCGGCAGCCATCTTGCAGCCAGTCACTTCAGCGTTCTATTGCCGAGAGAGAGGGACAGAGAGCAGTGTGTTGCACAGAAAAACATTTTTACAGCAGCGGTTCACCTCAAGCCCAAATCCAGCCTAGAAGCACTGATAGCGAAGGGAGTGAGATTGAGAAAGAAAGTGCAATTTTGGGTGTAGTAGACAACGACTGTGTGCTGCAGCACTGGTGTGTACAACAACTGTAAAAGTAATAGTAGCCAGCCAGTTAGGGTGAGCAGAGCACTAAAAGCCATAATCATCTGCTATTAGTGCTAATTCAGGTTGTGTAGCGGAGCTTATTGTCCTCTATCAAGTGTAACCTGTGCGTACATAGGTGGCATACCATTTTGTTCCTGTTAAAGTCTTAAGGGCCTAGTTACTGTTGAAGGCCAGCCAAAAGTAAACACCTGTTGGTGTTGTAGACAAATACTGTTTTAAGAGTAGTGGAGCGTATTGTACTCCCCTCATAAGTGCATACTACATATGTACATCTAAGTGGTGTACCATTTTGTTACTGTTAAAGCCTTAACGGCCTAGTTACTGTGACAGGCCAGCCACAAGTACACATCTGTTGCTGTTGTAGACAAATACTGTTTTAAGCATAGTGGAGCGTATTGTACTCCCCTCATAAGTGCATACCACATACGTACATCTAAGTGTTGTACCATTTTGTTCCTGTTAAAGTCTGAAGGGCCTAGTTACTGTGAAAGGCCAGCCAAAAGTTCACACCTGCTGGTGTTGTAGACAAATACTGTTTTAAGCATAGTGGAGCGTATTGTCCTCCCCTTATATACGTATGTCTGGCAGAGAAGTGCCAGGATGTGCACAGAGGAGTGAGAGAGGCCTACATTCATCAGGCACAGGCATGAGGTCGCAGCAGACTAGGGGCGAGTGGCAGCGGGAGTCACAGCAAGAGGCATGAGCTCCCGGTATCAGCTAGCAGTTGTACCTCGACCAGCAACCCATCTGCTATCATCGATTGGTTAACACGGTCATCCACTTCATAGCAAGTGACATCTGACACCCCCAGTCAACAGTCAGTGGGTTCCTCAGAAACAACCCTCAGTGGGCATGGCCGGGAGCAGTCCCTGTCTTCCCATTGCCTCTGTCCTATGCTGTTCCCTGCCCCACAGAAGTATCGTATGCTGTGGTTTCAGCTCCATTATTTAGTGACGATGATCTAATAGAGGACAGTCAGCAGCTACTGCCCAGCCAGGAAGTGGAGGAGACTTCCTCCGCTAGGCGGGCAAGTAGTGATGAGGAGAGTGACATGGTAGGTGGTGTTGGGAGCATTCAGGCTACTGAAGCAGACACTGTTGAGGAACCTGAGGAGGACATCAGTGACGTGCAGACACAACTCGATGATGATGAAGCCGATTGCACTTGGGAGCCGGGTGCAGAAGGGGCTTCATCATCATCAGGAGAAGAGGGTTGCAGATTGCCCTTGAGGCAGCAGCTGAGCCAGCTAGGCGGTAGCATGGTTGGCAGTCAGCATGGTGGCAGAAGTGGAAAGTCTAGAGCCAATCATGCCCAGGATAGACCACCTGCTTCGTGGCAGCCTACCTTCCCAGGAGGTAGTGGAACAGGGGTTCCTGGAGTCGGCGGCAGTAGCAGTCAATCAGTGCGTACTGTTTTTTGGGAAAATGAGCTACTCGGCGGTGTGGCAGTTTTTATTCAAGCATCCTGGGGATTTTAACCTGGCCACATGCAAGATGTGTTGGCAGAAGGTGAAGCGTGGCCAGGGTCCCAATGTTGGCACCAGAGCCCTGTGTCAACATATGCAACGTCACCATAGAGCGGCCCGGGAGAACCATGGCTCCGATGTGGTGGTCCAGCCTGTTGCATCACCCAATGGCCAGCCGCTTCCTCTTTCAGCCAGCCAAGGCTCCACTACCTCAGCCAAAGGGAGCTGTCTGTCATGCCCTCCTTCTGTCGCTCCAGATTCTCCTGCTCCTCCTACTTCGAGTCAGTCATTCCGCCAGCAATCCATCTGCAAAGCCATGTCCAAGAGACAACAGTATGCGCCCACTCATCCAACGGCACAGAAGCTGAATGTGCTCCTGTCCAAGTTGCTGGTGCTGCAGTCCCTCCCTTTTCAAGTGGTGGACTCTGCACCTATCAGAGAACTGATGGCTTGTGCCGAGCCGAGGTGGAGAGTCCCAAGCCGTCATTTCTTTGCAAAGAAGGCAGTACCAGCCCTGCACAATTTTCTGGAACAGAAGGTGGGCCAGTCTGCCGGTGTGTACCAAAATGCATGGCAGTGCCGACGTGTGGAGCTGTAATTACTGTCAGGAACAATACATGTCCTTAAGGACCCACTGGGTGAATGGGTTTCCTGCACAGCCACAACACCAACTTGAACAGGTCACGCTGCTTCCGCCTCCACGCTCTCAGGCCATTGGTCCTGTGACTGTGTGCGACTCCACCTCCTCATCCTCCACCATATCCTCAGCTTCCACTGCACGGACAAGTCTCAGTGCCCCTCCAGCATACCATGTGTACAGGGCACGGCGGTGTCATGCTGTTCTTCACATGGTTTGCCTTGGTGAACAGAGTCACACGGGGAAGGAACTACTAAAAGTCATTCATCAAGAAATCGAATCATGGCTTACTCCACGAAAACTGGAAATGGGAACCATGGTGACTGCAATCATTCCCAACAAGGATCATATGTAGATTCTAAGTTGACACTTTCTGTAGGGTTAAAATTATCTTATAATCTGTTAGTTATATCAACCTATAAAACCCTAATGCAAATTATAGGGTCCGTGGGTTTTACGCTGATATTCTGGCGCACAGACAATGCACCAAAATTGTGTCTTACAACAACCCAAGAAAAAAGTGTGGATTTCTCGATAATAAATTCCCATCACTGTACAGATTACTGAATGTCTTGAGGCCCCGGCACCCTGCGTGCCCTATTCTTCAGGTTTCAGACAGGTCCAGTAATGCACAGTATATAGCAGCACGCAGTGAACTGCGGTTCGCAGGACGGCAACATTTAGTAATCAGTGCAATGAGCCAAAGTGTGTGACATGTAATACTACCACCCAGCGACTGCTTGCGTGCTGTACACCACTTAAGCCTAATCAATATTACCGTACTCTCTCTGCTTGAACTCCTCGGCTGCCGCTGAACCTCTAAGCAATTATTGGATGGGGATCGGTCACAGCCGCCATGAAAACAAAAGTAAAATAAAGTTTGTCTTACCTGGTTTGCCCTTTACGGCTCATACTACCTCTGCAGAAGAAAAACTCACGCTGCAAAATCCTGCCGGTCCAGTATATAGTGTTGCAAAAATACAACTCCCAGCATGCTGGGAGTTGTAGTTTTGCAACATTTGGAGGTCTACAGTTTAGAAACCACTGACCTATACCTCTTTTTCCCATCTCCTGTCATGATCTGTAGGTTTAGTGTATAAAAAATGAAAGCTGAACACCATGTGTTTAGCCTCCTGTCAGTAGTAATTCATAGCCGCACAGTCCTCTCTGTTCCCTGCCCTACAATGATATTTATGGTCAGTGCACACTGCGTTCAGCTTCCTGTCAGTAGTAATTCATAGCCATACAGTCCTCTCTATCCGCTCCCTTGCAATGCTCTATATGATAGGTGCATGGCAGTAAGAGAAGCTGAACATCTTGTACACGCTGCGTTCAGCTTCCTGTCAGTAGTTATTCTTAGTCATACAGTCTTCTCTATCCGCTGCCTTGCAATGCTCTATATGATAGGTGCATGGCAGGAAGGGAAGCTGAACGTCTTGTACAAGCTGCATTCAGCTTCCTGTAAATGGAGATTCAAAGTTGCACAGTTCTCTACATCTCCTGCCCTGCAGTGAAATGTGAGGCCAGTGCATGGTAGAAAAGGAAGTTGAACACTTAGTGCAGTGAGTTATAGTGGTACGATCCTCTTTATCATTTGATCTGCAATGATTTCTATGATAATGGCACAGCAGCAAGTGAAGCTGAGCGCCTTTTGCACATTGCATTCAGCTTCCTGTCAGTAGTAATTTATAGTCATACAGTCCTCTCTATATGCTGCTTTGCAATGCTCTATATGATCGGTGCATGGCAGGAAGGGAAGCTGAATGTCTTGTACATGCTGCGTTCAACTTCCTGTCAGTAGTTATTTATAGTCATACAGTCTTCTCTATATGCTGCCTTGCAATGCTCTATATGATCAGTGCATGGCAGGAAGGGAAGCTGAATGTCTTGTACATGCTGCGTTCAACTTCCTGTCAGTAATAATTTATAGTCATACAGTCTTCTCTATATGCTGCCTTGCAATGCTCTATATGATCAGTGCATGGCAGGAAGGGAAGCTGAATGTCTTATACATGCTGTGTTCAGCTTCCCGTCAGTAGTTATTCATAGTCATACAGTCCTCTCTATTTGCTGCCTTGCAATACTCTATATGATTGGTGCATGGCAGGAAGGGAAGCTGACCATCTTGAACACATTGCGTTCAGCTTCCTGTCAGTAGTAATTCATAGTCACACAGTCTTTTCTATCTGGTGTCCTGAAGAGATCTGTACGACCAGTGCATGGCAGAAAAGGAAGCTGAACAAGAAGGGCATTTGACATTAAACCTCTGTTTGCAGCACTACATTGCAGAAAATGAGGGTCAGAATGTCGGCTATTGGTAGCATTGAACTTCAGTGGATGCTGCAGTGAAGTAGGTGTGAACAGACTGTGGACAGCATTGCCCCAGCTCAACTGGATTTCACCTAATTTATTGGAAATACTATAGGACAGGAGCAGTACAACAGCTGTCTCAGTGGGGAAACATTACACCAGTTTCACTCTCCCATGCAGTTCCCTGACAAGATGAAAGCTATGATGCAAGGAGTTAGTCAGAGGATGCTGTTATATACGCGTGCACTCATAGAGCGGAGCCAACTCTGTCTTGCATCACCCTGCATGCACCTAGTATTCATCTCCTCAGTGCTCTTCTGACGACCAAACAGCTGCTAACTACTCCCAACAGGTCCCCATACCCCAGTCCACATGAGAAACGTATCCAGCCCAAGGCAACTCACTACAGAACATCACCCCATATATCCCACCCTAGACCACCAAACATAGTCACAATAACCTCAACATTTCTTCACACCACCAGGAAAATTTTAAAGGGGCATTCCAGCATTTTTATTTATTTGACTATGCTACAAGGGCTGTAACGTTAGTGTAGTCCATAGTATAGTGTCTGTAGCTGTGTTCGATGGCTGGTCACCCAATTCTTATGTGATCTTTGCCCTGATGTTCATTTTTAGCAGTATACAAAATGGGTGTTGTCTCTACCCTTTCCCAGGTTGCAGTGCAGCATGAGACATAACATCACTATTCAGGTGTTGAAAGAGAGAATGTCTGTGTTTCAATGGCAACCACTGGGTGGGAGGGAGATCATTCCCCACAGGGCTGCAGGGAATTGTAGTTTCAACCACAGCTCAGCATGGAAGGGAGTCTAGCTGTGCTGCAATGGGTAGGGTGACTGATGTGTGGGAGGGCGATAAGTCACCTCCCACCTAGATACAAGGGATGCTGGGGATTGTAGTCTGAGAGAGGTCACAGAAGCAGGAAATAGCCAGTTCACACAGACAAATCAGCTGCATAATGAGGTACACAAGACACGGCCATTTACCACCAACACAAGCGCGGATCCTTAGTAAGCATGTCTATTACTGTCTGACATATTTAGAGTCAGCTTCTGTTTGATAATCCTTTTAAGTAATATGATATGATATTTTCCTGTTTTATGTCATTTAAACCAGGGCGCACCATATAGTCCTAAAAATACTGTAAAAATTATTAATAACTTTATGATGCAGTATCCGAAGCCGAGAAGTGGAAATGTTTCGTGTGTCTTCCTTCTAGGCTTTGTAACTGAGTTTGTGTTATTCTGCTACTTTGAAGTCCTGGTTCAGTAGCAAATGCTTCTCTCATATCTAAGACGTGCAGATGGTTGTAAGAAAAAGAAACCTTCATTTGAAGTTCTGAACATTCACGTAGCAAAAGTACTAAAGTACTAAAGGTACTAAAGGTGGATTACTTCCAAAAAGTTATTCTCAAATTGGTCTTTTTCGGTGATATGCGAAAAATTTGGATCGCACCGATTAAGAGGTCTAAACAGGGTTATATTGGCCAAGAAATTCCCAGACTCTGATACAATGATGGGTCCCAAAAATCCACAGAAGACAATCCCATATGAAGTTGACTATGGAGCAAGCGTTGACTATAGATCTTACTGATGATAGCCCTTGTGTACAATGATACAGAGATTACAATGTAGTAAATAGTGAATGTCACATGTTCTATATAGGGAGTGGCCCTCAAAATCATCTACTTTGGTCGGCCCAAGGTACAGAATGGGTTGTGCACTAGGACCTTAATGGCAAAACCTTTTATGCAACAGTAGAGGAAAATAAGGATTTAATCCATTCAAAATTAGGCAAATGCACCCCCAAAGGTGTCTGGTAAAGCAGGGATAGACCCCCTGTGGGCATTGTAATGGTGGCCATATGGATTTCTATTCAACCTTTCTAGAAATAGACATAGCAGGCAAAATAGCCATCAGTATTAGATTGGTGGAGGTCAAACGCCTGGCACCGATGCCGATCAGCTCTCTTCCTTCCAGTTTCCATACTGTTGGTCGTGTCTTTATAGGGCACTTTGTCCCTTCACGCCACCTGCACCACCTGCAATGTATGGCAACCAAGAGGATGAATACAAGTAAACATTAAAGATGCTCCTTTAAATAGCCGATCGGTAGGGGTGCTGGGAGTTGGACCCCTGCTAATCTAATATTGATGGTTTATTTGCACAGGTTGGGTAAAACTGTTAAATTATATGGGCACTTTTACACTGATTTAATTTTTAATTGTCTGCTTGCTTACTGAATGCAAAATAAGGCAACTTTTTATGTAATCTTTCTTCATTGCTGTTGTAGCAGCTGTGTAACTCCTTCATATAGTTGGCTATTCAGCAAAATCTGATATATAATGAAAAGCATACTATACATGGCTATATTAACTCTCTCAGCTCTCCCTTTCCCTCTCAATGTTAGAGATTTCAGCAGGGAGGGTGGTGAGATTGTATACAGCAAATCAGTAACAGAGAAGGGAAAAGGGAGCATCCAAGTCCTCAGGAAGGGCAGATCACACAAGCTAAGCTAGAACATAGGTGGGGAGGAAAGTATGGGTGGAGGAAAGATAAATTGCGTAGGCTGTGCATTTGTTTACAGCAGTGATCTCAAACTGTGGCCCTCCAGATGTTGCAAAACTTAAACTCCCAGCATGCCCGACAGCCAACAGCAGCATCTGTGAAACTCCTTCACATAGTTGGCTATTCTGCAAAATCTGAGATATAATGGAAAGCATATTGTTCATGGTGATATCCACTCTCCGGCTCTACTTTCTCCTCATGTTGGAGATAGTAGCAGGGAGGTTGGCGAGATTGTATATAGCAAATCAGGAATAGAGAAGAGAAAAGGGAACGTCCAAGTCCTCAGGGAGGGCAGATCACATAAGCTAAGCTAGAACATAGGTAAGGAGGAATGCATGGGTGGAAGAAAGATAAATTGTGTAGGCTGTGTATTTGTTTACAGCAATGATCTCAAACTGTGGCCCTCCAGATGTTGCAAAACTTCAACTCACAGTTTGAGACCACTCATTTACAGTAAGGCTAGGTTCACACTACGGAATTTCCGCCTGCAATTCCGCTTTGAAATTGCAGGCAGAAATTCCGCTCGCTAAAATGTAGAGTGTAGTGAATGGGTTTCCGTTCACAAATTCACACTCCGGAATTAGTGAAGCGGAATTTGTGAACAGAAAATCTGCTTGGAAATTTCCACCTGAAGAATGGTGTTGCTCATTCTTCAGACGGAAATACTCGCGGAACACATTGCAGTATACAGCAGTGATCTCAAACTGTGGCCCTCCAGATGTTGCAAAACTTCACCTCCCAGCATGCCTGGATAGCCAATGGCAGCATCTGTGAAACCCCTTCACATAGTTGGCTATTCTGCAAAATCTGAGTCATAATGGAAAGCATATTGTTCATGGTTATATCCACTCTCGCGGCTCTACTTTCTCCTCATGTTGGACATAGTAGCAGGGAGAGTGGCAAGATTGTATATAGCAAATCAGGAATAGAGAAGGGAAAAGGGAACGTCCAAGTCCTCAGGAAGGGCAGATCACACAAGCTAAGCTAGAACATAGGTGGGGAGGAATGCATGGTTGGAGGAAAGATAAATTGCATAGGCTGTGTATTTGTTTACAGCAGTGATCTCAAACTGTGGCCCTCCAGATGTTGCAAAACTTCAACTCCCAGCATCCCAGGACAGCCAACGGCTGTCCGCGCATGCTGGGAGTTGAAGTTTTGCAAAAGGGGGAGCCTTGATTTACCTTTCATGATCAGTATGGATCCTCTGGAGGAGGCAGACAGGTGTTTGACTGTCCGAGCATGCAGGGAGTTGAAGTTTTGCAACATCTGGAGGGCCACAATTTGAGTGGAGTCTGTTCCCGCAGAGGAGTGGACTCTGCGGGAGAAGGAGGATCACACACTCTTGCACAGGGGTCCTCAAACTACGGCCCGCATGCGGCCCGCCGAGGACATTTATCCGGCCCGCGGCTGCCTGGGACATCCCTGTGTCCCGAAAGATGGTTTCGGGACACAGGGATGCGCTCTCGGAGACCCCGCGTTTACTTTAAAAACGCAGGGGCCGCCGGGAAGGTGGCGCACGCAAGGACGTCACTGACGCCGTGGATGCGCCCATAGCAACGGAGCGCGGAGGAGCGGGGCAGTGATGAGGACGTGCGCTGGAAAAGCTAGGTAAGTGTTACAAGCGGCACGTCAGCTTCAGTGCTCCGACCACCGCTCCTTCGGTATCGGCACTTACTGCTATGTCAGGACCGGAGGAGCGGTGGTTGGAGCCCTGAAGAGGGGCAGAACACAGGCATACAGCCTCCAGCCATACACTGTATGGCTGGAGGCTGAATGTCTGTGGGGGAACATACTGCACCTAATGTGGGGGAACATACTGCACCTAATTTGGGGGAACTATACTGCACCAAATGTGGGGAGCTATACTGCACCAAATGTGGGGGAACTATACTGCACCTAATTTGGGGGATCTATACTGCACCTAATGTGGGGGAACATGCTGCACCTAATGTGGGGTGCTATACTGCACCTAATGTGAGGAGCTATACTGCACCTAATTTGGGGGATCTATACGGCACCTAATGTGGGAGATCTCTACTGCACCTAATGTGGGGGAGCTATACTGCACCTAATGTGGGTAGAACTATACTGCACCTAATGTGGGGAGATCTATGCTGCACCTAATGTGGGGGAGCTATACTGCACCTAATGTGGGAGATCTATACTGCACCTAATGTGGGGGAGCTATACTGCACCTAATGTGGGGGAGCTATACTGCACCTAATTTGGGGGAGCTATACTGCACCTAATTCCCTGGTTGAACTTGATGGACATATGTCTTTTTTCGACCGTACTAACTATGTAACTATGTAACTATGTAATGTGGGGAGCTATACTGCACCTAATGTGGGGGAACATTATCCTGCACCTAATGTGGGGGAACTGTACTGCACCTAATGTTGGGGAACTGTACTGCACCTAATGTGGGGGAATTGTACTGCACCTAATGTGGGGGAATTGCACTGCACCTAATGTTGGGGAACTGTACTGCACCTAAGGCTGGGGAACTGTACTGCACCTAATGTTGGGGAACTGTACTGCACCTAATGTTGGGGAACATTATACTGCACCTAATGTGGGGGAACATTATACTGCACCTAATGTGGGGGAAATTATACTGCACCTAATGTGGGGGAACTGTACTGCACCTAATGTTGGGGAACTGTACTGCACCTAATGTTGGGGAACTGTACTGCAGCTAATGTGAGGGAACTATACTGCACCTAATGTGGGGGAACTGTACTGCCAACCCTAATGTGGGGGGAACTGTACTGCCAACCCTAATGTGGGGGAACTGTACTGCGAACCCTAATGTGTGGGAATCTATACTGCCAACCTAATGTGGGGGGAACTGTGCTGCGTACTTAAAGTGGTAGTCCACTAATAAGATGTATAAGTGTACATAGGAATTTGTTCATGTTTTGTTATCTATAGTCCGGCCCTCCAACGGTCTGAGGGACCGTGAACTGGCCCCCGTTTAAAAAGTTTGAGGACCCCTGCTCTTGCACATGAGTGTCTGTCAGGGCACCGTAGATTCTTTAAGGGCTGTAAAAGAGGACATCAGTCCAGGAATGAAGCAGCACTGATACAGAAGAGCAAGTAAGGCCAACAGCATCCAGGACACATACATCTCACAGCCAGTATGTATAACTGGGAAGGATGAAACCACAGGAGGAAATTCTGAGTATGAGGGGGTCTGAAAATTAATGGAGATATTTATGTCAGGTAAGCACTAACATGAAAAAATGATTTATTCCACATCGGAAGCTTCCATGGGCTTTGAGGATTCTACAAGCAAAATATCATAACAAATAGGTTTTGGCAACCCATCCTTAGGAGTTAACTCATGAGCTGGGCAGGCAAAATAGGCAGCTGCCTAGAGCGCCCTCTTGATGGGGGGCGTCGTTCTGCCTACCGCAAGAAAGTTGGACAACCAGCATCCAAACCACGTGCTCAGCCAGCAGCAGCAGTCACCCCAGTAGTAAGTGTGTGTCAAAGGGCGGGTCAGGGAGCGGAGTCAAGGGGGCGGCCAAATTAGCTTTTGCCTAGGATGGCAAAAATCCTTGTACCATGCCTGATCGTGAGCCACGTCAGGCATCGTCTTCCCTTACAAATGGCCGCCATTGGCTATCCCACCGAGGGATCAGCTTTATTTCAGGGACTCGAACAAAACCACAGAATCCATCCGAGCAGAGACTGACGCTACATTTATCTCTTCAGTCTGAGTACAGTCTCTTGATGTTGCTTCTTCCTTATCTCAGTAAACTAAAGAACCTTCTAGATAAGAGGAAAGTGTGTCAGCCGGTGCTGGGTGTGAGCGCGGGGATCTTTCATCTCTGTACACCGCCATTAAGCTGCTTCACTCCACAGGTTATCACCGGAGACATGGGAACAATCGGAGAAGCCATCAGTCCGGGCCCGCACTAGCAATGACTGTGGACGATCTGACGTCTGGGAGGAATTACCTGCGCCATAAATGAAGTCACCGCTTGGCGCTGCGCGCTCCATTTTCTCTCTGTACGAGCTCAGACAAGGAGGGCGTCCGGAGCCCTGGACTATGGATAATTACAGAGGGGGATCGGCGCTCCTTATCATGGAAAACACAAGGAATATTGGCTGGGAAATAGAACTTCAGTGAATTTATGTGTCTTTAGGATCATCCTGCAGGTGTTTAGAGGGAACTCGGGAAAAGAGATACGGTATTCGAGGTGTGGGGAATACTGAGAAGGTGAGGGCGGCATAATGGACCAGAGATGTGGCGGCACAGCAGAACAGAGGTGAGGGTGGCATAATGGACCAGAGATGTGGCGGCACAGCAGAACAGAGGTGAGGGCGGCACAGCAGAGCAGAGGTGAGGGCGGCACAGCAGAGCAGAGGTGAGGGCGGCACAGCAGAGCAGAGGTGAGGGCGGCACAGCAGAGCAGAGGTGAGGGCGGCACAGCAGAGCAGAGGTGAGGGCGGCACAGCAGAGCAGAGGTGAGGGCGGCACAGCAGAACAGAGGTGAGGGCGGCACAGCAGAGGTGAGGTGAGGGCGGCACAGCAGAGCAGAGGTGAGGGCGGCACAGCAGAACAGAGGTGAGGGCGGCACAGCAGAACAGAGGTGAGGGCGGCACAGCAGAGCAGAGGTGAGGGCGGCACAGCAGAGCAGAGGTGAGGGCGGCACAGCAGAACAGAGGTGAGGGCGGCACAGCAGAACAGAGGTGAGGGCGGCACAGCAGAGCAGAGGTGAGGGCGGCACAGCAGAGCAGAGGTGAGGGCGGCACAGCAGAGCAGAGGTGAGGGCGGCACAGCAGAACAGAGGTGAGGGCGGCATAATGGACCAGAGGTGAGGGCGGCACAGCAGAACAGAGGTGAGGGCGGCACAGCAGAGGTGAGGTGAGGGCGGCACAGCAGAACAGAGGTGAGGGCGGCACAGCAGAGCAGAGGTGAGGGCGGCACAGCAGAACAGAGGTGAGGGCGGCACAGCAGAGCAGAGGTGAGGGCGGCACAGCAGAGCAGAGGTGAGGGCGGCACAGCAGAACAGAGGTGAGGGCGGCACAGCAGAGGTGAGGTGAGGGCGGCACAGCAGAACAGAGGTGAGGGCGGCACAGCAGAACAGAGGTGAGGGCGGCACAGCAGAGGTGAGGTGAGGGCGGCACAGCAGAACAGAGGTGAGGGCGGCACAGCAGAGCAGAGGTGAGGGCGGCACAGCAGAACAGAGGTGAGGGCGGCACAGCAGAGCAGACGTGAGGGCGGCACAGCAGAGCAGAGGTGAGGGCGGCACAGCAGAACAGAGGTGAGGGCGGCACAGCAGAACAGAGGTGAGGGCGGCACAGCAGAACAGAGGTGAGGGCGGCACAGCAGAACAGAGGTGAGGGCGGCACAGCAGAGGTGAGGTGAGGGCGGCACAGCAGAGCAGAGGTGAGGGCAGCACAGCAGAACAGAGGTGAGGGCGGCACAGCAGAACAGAGGTGAGGGCGGCACAGCAGAACAGAGGTGAGGGCGGCACAGCAGAACAGAGGTGAGGGCGGCACAGCAGAACAGAGGTGAGGGCAGCACAGCAGAACAGAGGTGAGGGCGGCACAGCAGAACAGAGGTGAGGGCGGCACAGCAGAGGTGAGGTGAGGGCGGCACAGCAGAACAGAGGTGAGGGCGGCACAGCAGAGCAGAGGTGAGGGCGGCACAGCAGAACAGAGGTGAGGGCGGCACAGCAGAACAGAGGTGAGGGCGGCACAGCAGAACAGAGGTGAGGGCGGCACAGCAGAGCAGAGGTGAGGGCAGCACAGCAGAGGTGAAGGCGGCACAGTAGAGCAGAGGTGAGGGCAGCACAGCAGAGCAGAGGTGAAGGCGGCACAGCAGAGCAGAGGTGAGGGCGGCATAAAAGACCAGAGATGTGGCGGCACAGCAGAACAGAGGTGAGGGAGGCACAGCAGTTATTTATCTACCTATCTCATATCTATCTCATATCTATCTCTCTATTTAGCTATCTCATATTTATCTGTCTAAGGCTGGGTTCACACTCTGGAATCTCTGGGCAGAATATCTGCCAGAGATCAAGCCGGCGGCACTAGGACCACGTGGACTGCATTGCCGTCCACATAGATGTCAATGCATTTCTGAGAAGATCTCCCAAAAGATCCACCCAGAAATGCACTGCCATCTATGGGGACGGCAATGCAGTCCACGCGGTCCTAGTGCCGCCAGCTCGATCCCAAGCAGAAATTCTGCCCAGAAATTCCACAGTGTGAACCCAGCCTATCTCATATCTATCTATCTCATATCTATCTCTCATATCTATCTATCTATCTATCTATCTCTCATATCTATCTATCTATCTATCTATCTCATATCTATCTATCTCATATCTATCTATCTATCTATCTATCTATCTATCTATCTATCTATCTATCTCATATCTATCTATCTATCTATCTCATATCTATCTATCTCATATCTATCTATCTATCTCATATCTATCTATCTCATATCTATCTATCTATCTATCTCATATCTATCTATCTATCTATCTCATATCTATCTATCTATCTATCTCATATCTATCTATCTCATATCTATCTATCTATCTCATATCTCTCTTATATCTATTATCTAGTAAATAGACAGAACACAAGACATGATGCGGTATTAGTTGTAGATTTGGTGGTTGTGACTTTTCATTAGGTTTTTGTGACTCATCCTGATCTCTCTAGGTGGCGGCAGGATAATGCAGTCGTACCGGAGACGCGTATTGTCGCGGTTGACAGCTGACACATGTTGTCTCATTGTTCACATGTCACTATTTATTCCGTGTGCCAGACAAACAATATGCTCATTGTTATACCAACATTTCTATTTTATTACACAAATGTAATTAAATGTGAAGGAAACACACACATACGTCTCTGCTGCGCCAGCAAGGTATTAACCCTTTGCGATGAAAGGATTTTATTCTGAGGGCCAGCACTTCATGCATAGATGTAGCAGAGCTGAATTGCTCACATAGAGCCTCATGCACTGGGCTGCATTATGAATTAGTTTTGGTTAGATCCCAAATATAATGCATTATATGGACCCCCGCTGTACCCCTATATGTCTCAGATATAATGTCACCTAATTTGTCTTTCTTAGATCTTTTTTTTTCTCTTTTTTTGTTAGTAAATGGCAAAAACTGAAAAAAGGATATAATGAAAAATGTTATGGAAGACAAACGAATTTCCACCGACTGACAAATGCAAAAACACAACAAAAATACGAACTAATAGTCTCCAGAATACAAATATTATATACAATAATACATGATAAACTGGTATATACATTAGAGTAAAGGCCACATATATCCTAGGCTTGGACAAAGACACCGATACGCTTTATATACTATAACAAAGGTACACCCTAACGTATAACACAAAGGTGCGCTTACAGCTGTATACAGTAATAAATGCAACATACACAGCCCTAAACATCCAGCATCACCTCACAACCTCTGTGGCTCCATGTTGGCCCCTATACTGTAGAATAATCAATAACTAACCAATTGTGGATAATATTATGGGTAGTTTAGCCCTAAGGCTCACATGAGACCCAGGGCCACCCAAGTCTCCATCTAGGACTCTCCTCAGGGAACACCTTATCATGTTAACCTTTCCCAAGAGATCAGGTACAGTGTCCATGAAATGTTCTGCCCGATCATAGAGAGAAATGTGTGGTCATACAATTTCAGCTGTACAGGCCTCTCTATCCCCTCCCTGCACTCATCTCTATGATCATAGAGAGAACTGTGTGGTCATACAATTACAGCTGTACAGTCCTCTCTATCCCCTCCCTGCACTCACCTATATTATCATAGAGAGAACTGTGTGGTCATACAGATACAGCTGTACAGTCCTCTCTTTCCCCTCCCTGCACTCATCTCTATGATCATAGAGAGAACTGTGTGGTCATACAGTTACAGCTGCACAGTCCCCTCTATCCCCTCCCTGCACTCATCTCTATGATCATAGAGAGAACTGTGTGGTCATACAGTTACATCTGCACAGTCCTCTCTATACCCTCCCTGCACTCATCTCTATGATCATAGAGAGAACTGTGCGGTCATACAGTTACAGCTGCACAGTCCTCTCTATCCCCTCCCTGCACTCATCTCTATGATCATAGAGAGAACTGTGTGGTCATACAGTTACAGCTGCACAGTCCTCTCTATCCCCTCCCTGCACTCATCTCTATGATCATAGAGAGAACTGTGTGGTCATTTAGTTACATCTGCACAGTCCTCTCTATACCCTCCCTGCACTCATCTCTATGATCATAGAGAACTGTGTGGTCATATAGTTACATCTGCACAGTCCTCTCTATCCCCTCCCTGCACTCATCTCTATGATCATAGAGAACTGTGTGGTCATTTAGTTACATCTGCACAGTCCTCTCTATACCCTCCCTGCACTCATCTCTATGATCATAGAGAGAACTGTGTGGTCATATAGTTACAGCTGCACAGTCCTCTCTTTCCCCTCCCTGCACTTATCTGTATGATCATAGAGAGAACTGTGTGGTCATATAGTTACAGCTGCACAGTCCTCTCTATCCCCTCCCTGCACTTATCTGTATGATCATAGAGAGAACTGTGCGGTCATACAGTTACAGCTGCACAGTCCTCGCTATCCCCTCCCTGCACTCATCTCTATGATCATTAACTCATTGTCTGCCACAGACCCTTTAGAGATAGTGTAATTAACCTCTTTATTGCCCTAGACAATGAGGGAGACAAATATTACCCATTCTGAGCCGTGAACTACAAGAGATTCTGGCATTAACCTGGTAATTTCCATAGATCATCAGGGATGGTAGATAAAAGCTCTTCTATGCTGTAAATCACCAAGAATGCTGATAAGAACCCCCTTCTCTGAACATGGTGACCAAGGATTTTGGCAGTAACAGATATTAACCCCTTCATTGCCCTAGATCACCAGATTGATGTAATTAACCCCTTCTCTGCTCTAGATCCCAGGGATTCTTACAGCCAATAATGGACAATGATTTGGCGGTATACAGCGATGTTTATTTGCCGCTCTCACATGGTCCTCTAGTTTCACAGTGAAATATTTGCCTGTTGATATCTGTAAATATTGAGATGTTATGTTTTATAGATAAGCTGATGTTTTTTTTTTTTCCTAGACATGAAGAACAATAAATATTCGTAGCAAGAACGTCTGGTCGGCGCCGGCAGTCACCGCACTGAGCAGGTTTATGATTATCTGCAGCTAAAAGCGAGTGAGACTTTTATAGTCGCAAATAAAATCACCTTAAACAGAGTCTTTACCGCTGAGCTCGGCGCTTCTCTATTACTAGGGTGATAGAGGGGACGGGGCCCGAAACGCCGTCACTAGAGGGACGGAGCCTGGAGGGTTCACTGTCCTTCACAGGATACGGGATTGTACAAACAATTAGTTCTATATCTAAATATAATTATGAACAGAAAATAGATAAATTAATTAATAAAAAAAATAAATCAGAAAAAAATTATTTTTAGAAAACAATTCTTTAGTTACTTCAATGCAAATTGTTTTACAGATGTTTTATTACTAGAAAGTTGGGCATCTGATTGCTGGTACACCATCCTCCTGACCCAAGTCCCCATTCACAGCCACAGGACCACCCTCGGCAACATTTCTTAGTTCTGCAGGGCACATGCCGATTTGGTGGACAGGACAGCTATTCCTATTGGTCCACATGATGGGCTTAGCATGTGTTTCAAACGGGGATGAAGGGAAAAAAACTACAAACCCTTCTGCCCTCATTTAGACCTCTCTGTCCTCTCCAGACCACTCTGTCCTCTCCAGACCACTCTGTCCCCTCCAGACTCCTCTGTCCTCCTTTTTGACCCCCTTGTCCTCTAAGAACCCTCTGTCTCCTCCTCCAGACTGCTCTGTCCCCTCCAGACTCCTCTGTTCCTTCCAGACTCCTGTGTCCTCTCTTGACTCCTCTGTCCTCCCCCAAACTCCTCTGTACCCTTTTTCAGGCTCCTCTGTCACATCTAGACCCCTCTGCCTCCTCCTGTCTTCTATGTCCTCCTCCAAAATCCTATGTCCCTTCCAGACTCCTCTGTACTTTCCAGACTCCTCTGTCCCCTCAAGATCTCTTTTCCCACCTCCATACCCATGTATCCCCCTCAAGACTCCTACATCCCTTTATCTTCTTTTGACTTCTCCAGATCTCTTTGTCTCTTCCAGACTCCTGTCCACCTCGAGTCCCCATTGTTCATTCCAGACTCCTCTGTCCCTCCAGATTATTCTGTCTCCTCCAAATTTCTTTGTCCTCTTCCAGACCTTTCTGTCTCCTCCTCCAGACCCATCATTCTCCAAATGTTTTCTCTGTCTTTTCCAGACTCCTCTGTTATTTTCAGGCCCCTCACGACTCCTCTATCCCATTCCAGACCCCTTTGTCCCCCCTCCTGACTCCTCTGTTCCCTCCTCCAATCATCCCCTGTTAACTCCAAGCCCTTCTGTCCTCCTCTGGCCGGTCTCCTCTTTTCTTCACCAAGTATTGTATAGGGGCCTTTAGGAATGGACGACGCACATATTGACCAATATATATTGAGATTTCTATGTAACTTGTGTGTTGCGATGTCTCACTGTACTGTCTCGTACCAGACACAATCACTATTATAAAGCCACAAAATGTTCTGAGCGCAGTCTCAGCTTAGACATCAATAAATCAATTCAAGAATGGCTGATGGGAAATTCTTTACATCATAAGAAACTCTGCCCATATGATGTTCCAAAGTAAAATAGACTCCATCCATTGTTACATTGGGCAGGACATTATTTTTTTTACACTTCTAGGAGTCTCTGATTCATGGTAAAAATAAATAATAAAACTTTTTTTTCAAAATAAACAAAAAATAATCTTCTTCACTTAAGCACCAGAACCCACCACTCACGGTTTGGTACCACAAAAATGTACGGCTTTTCTTCAGAAATATTTTCTTTTCATCCTGGAGACTCTGCATTTGCTAAGAAAACATCTCAGTCATAAAATGTTCCTCTCTCTCTTCACTGTATTTCTTTCCTCCATCACGACCTTGTAAAAGTAAAATCAATCATTGCAGGATGAAGCAATTACTATATACTCTCCAGCTACAATCCTCACCTGTCGGCCATTACAAAACCATCACAGACATAAATCTCAGTTAAAAAGATTGCGGGAGACAGGAACAGGTGCCCACAGTTCTCTCCGCCGAGCGTGGACATGTATATAAAGAAGAAGAAGAAGAGGAAGATGAGGAGGAGGAGGAAGAAGAGGATGAATAAGGAGGAAAAAGGAGGAGGAGGAAGAAAAGGAGGAGGAAGAAGAGGATGAAGAAGAGGAGGAGGAGGAAGGAGGAGTAGGAAGGTGGAGGAGGAGGAAGAAGAAGAGGAAGAAGAGGAGGAGGAGGAGGAAGAAGAAGAGAAAGAAGAAGAGGAGGAGGAAGAAGGAGGAGGAGGAAGGTGGAGGAGGAGGAAGAAGAAGAGGAAGCGGAGGAGGAGAAAGAAGAGGAGGAGGAAAAAGAAGAGGATGAAGAAGAGGAGTAGGAGGAATGAGGAGGAGGAAGGTGGAGGAGGAGGAAGAAGAAGAAGAGGAAGAGGAGGAAGAAGAGGAGGAGGAGGAAGAAGAAGAGGAGGAGGAAGAAGAGGAGGAATAAGAAGAAGAGGAAGAAGAGGAGGAGGATGAGAATGAAGAAGAGGAAGAAGAGGAAAAGGAAGATGAGGAGGAGGAAGAAGAGGAGGAGAAGGAAGAAGAGGATGAATAAGGAGCAAAAAGGAGGAGGAGGAAGAAGAGGAGGAGTAAGAAGAGGAGGGATAAGGAGGAAAAAGGAGGAGGAGGAAGAAAAGTAGGAGAAAGAAGAGGATGAATAAGAAGAAGAGGAGGAGGAGGAAGAAGAGGAGCAAGAAGAGGAGGAAGAAGAAGAGGAGGAAGAAGAAGAAGATGAGGAGGATGAGGATAAAGAAGAGGAAAAGGAAGAAGAGGAAAAGGAAGATGAGGAGGAGGAAGAAGAGGAAGAAGAAGAGGGTCTGATGAGCCTTCAGCTGCTCTACCTATGTATATTTATATGGGATAGTTATGTGTAATAGCTTTGGCTACAATCAAACGCATCGTTTTTCCTTAAAGGGGTACTCCACTGCCCCAGTGCCATGAATTAGGTCTATGAGATAAGAAGCCTGAGATAATATCTCCTCTGGGATAAGATTCCAGTGTTGTTCTCCTCCTCCTCCTCCATATCATCCCTCGCCGGCGCTTCCTCCTCCACCATGACGCTATTCTCCCCGATCCCAGTCTCCGATATAAACTTTTTGCCACAGTTCCTGAACATCAGAGAATGAATATTTGCCGGGTAATGAAACTAATTACTTCTTGTTAAAATACAAGAAATGTAGTTTTGCTCTAATTTACTCCAGAGTCGCAGACGCTGTTTCGTTTCCATCCATCCGACACCGACCTATTAGGCGGTCGCTGACTTCTCAGAACCAGCAATTTTATTTAAATGCAAATTAAAAGAAAAATACTGAGGAACTTACAGCAACAGATTCCACATGAACCTACAAGTGATTAGTAGACTGAACGCGAACCACGGGGGCATTACTGTAGGTGGCGACGTGTAGAGCGTGCGCCGAGTGCTCTGTATACGGGAAAAGTTCAATTAGAGGCTTTTCTGTATTACAGTGCCGTCTGCACAACAGTGTCTGGGGGGATGACAACCTGTGTATTGTCTGGGTTGCACGTTGACTTTACAGGGCAGCTACCTATAGATGGCGCTGAAGACACTGAAAGAGAGCTTATCGGCATATTTTTTTTTTTTTTACCATGGAGCCTTTTCCTAGAGACTCCCTCCACAGCCGCCTCTCAATAAATAGAGATGGAATCTGTTGTTGGAAGAGATACATCAGGAAAAAAATTTGATTGACGCTCTTAGTGCTTAGTTAGGTGTACAGTGTCATATGTTCAGGCCTGGTGCAAGGATTTTTGCCACCCTAGACGAAAGCTCATTTTGCTGCCCCTTGACCCCGCCCATTGGTTCCACCCTTTGACACTCCCCACCTTACTACTGAGGTGACACACTGAAACAAACCTCCTCCTCATGTGATCTCCTTACTACTGGGGTGACACACTGTAACAAACCTCCTCCTCATGTAATCTCCTTACTACTGGAGTGACACACTGTAACAAACCTCCTCCTCATGTAATCTCCTTACTACTGGAGTGACACACTGTAACAACCCTCCTTCTCATGTAATCTCCTCACTACTGGGGTGACACACTGTAACAAACCTACTCCTCATGTAATCTCCTTACTACTGGGGTGACACACTGTAACAACCCTCCTTCTCATGTAATCTCCTCACTACTGGGGTGACACACTGTAACAAACCTCCTCCTCATGTAATCTCCTTACTACTGGGGTGACACACTGTAACAACCCTCCTCTTCATGTAATCTCCTCACTACTGGGGTGACACACTGTAACAAACCTCCTCCTCATGTAATCTCCTTACTACTGGGGTGACACACTGTAACCAACCTCCTCCTCATGTAATCTCCTTACTACTGGGGTGACACACTGTAACAAACCTCCTCCTCATGTAATCTCCTTACTACTGGGGTGACACACTGCAACAAACCTCCTCCTAATGTAATCTCCTTACTACAGGGGTGACACACTGTAACAAACCTCCTCCTCATGTAATCTCCTTACTACTGGGGTGACACACTGCAAAAAACCTCCTCCTAATGTAATCTCCTTACTACTGGGGTGACACACTGTAACAAACCTCCTCCTCATGTAATCTCCTCACTACTGGGGTGACACACTGTAACAAACCTCCTCCTCATGTAATCTCCTCACTACTGGGGTGACACACTGTAACAAACCTCCTCCTTATGTAATCTCCTTACTACTGGGGTGACACATTGTAACAAACCTTCTCCTCATGTAATCTCCTTACTACTGGGGTGACACATTGTAACAAACCCCCTCCTCATGTAATCTCCTTACTACTGGAGTGACACATTGTCTTCTCTCCTGTATTTCCCCATGTCCTGCACCATCCCACCGTCTCATCCTTATCTATGGAGTCTATGGTGATATAGCTGGATTGTCTTCTCTCCTGTATCTCCCTATGTCCAGGTTAATCACCATTCTCACCCCTGCTCGATGGCTAGTACGTAGCTGTCACGCTTCCTCCCATAAACATGAATGGAGGCGGCCGTGTTCACCAGTCATCGGGCACGGAGCAGAGTTTGCTCCGTGCACCGAATGACGGGGGGGCACAGTGGAGATTGTGGGGGTCCCTAGCGACGGGACCCTCCCGATTATCCATCTTATCTCATATCCTTTGGATAGGGGTTAAGATATTTTCAGCAGAGTACCCCTTTAAGATTTTCCACCAGTGTTGACTTATATAACCCAACGAGCCATCCTGAAACATTCAGACTCCTCCTGGAAATCCACAACCATTATTGGACTGATCACTTTTCCAACATGTCCTCCAGGTCCCTATGTCGGGTCCAAAAATAAAAAAAATAAAAATCTCCCTCGAATAATACACGTCCCCTTTAGAGATTCATCGGCGTTACTTGAAACAATGACTAGCTTATCGGCAAAGTTTTGGTTTTAATTTTCTTTCTGTGCGTGCGAAGCGAGATAAAGCTCCGCTCGGAGCGACACGAGGCTCTGCCGCTCAGACAATGACGTCCTGGCCCATTTTCCTTCCCTTGAGCATATTAACCGGAGTTCAGCATTGATCTAGCGCAGGTGAGGCTCCGGGTCCTATGGAAACAGCGTCTGGCAGATTACAGTCGTATCCATTTAAATTAATCGCATTTATCTCGCACTGATGTGAGTTTTCAATTATAAGCGAAACATCAAAGAGCAAAAGATTAATTAAACAACTAACTAGAAAATAAAACTTACATTTCCCAAAGGAAAATGTCTTGCAATTAGTCCAAACCCCGCCGCAGATTGGTGCCGTAATTAAAAGATGACCCGGCCCTGTGTTACGGAAGATCTCTCCGCACAAACAGCCCTCGTAGCGCTAAGGATCAAGATACCGATAGTCCTCCGTTTTTATGAGGCAGCAATTTGCTCCGCTCCATATTGTCATAATATAAATTAGCATCTGAATAAATACACATATTAAGCAGTGTTTCACGGAAAAGATAAAATGCCGCCGCTCCGATTGTTGCCGCCAACATAATGTGAAATCTAAATTTTAATTGAGTGATTTGTTATCGCCCCCTGAACACTTGATTAACAGGGAAGACAGATATCGGAATCGCAAGTTGAATTGTAACAGGAAAAATACGCGGACGTGTCCCATCAATCACTCACTGCTCTGGAACACAGGCTTCTCCTAACGGAACGGTTAGCGCAAAAGTTACCGCCTGTAACCTTTTACAGATTTGTCCTTATATTTCCTCTTGTCTCAATGTTTTCTGAGAATCCTGAGATGCTGAGTCAGCAGTTTAGCCCGAAGAAAGTCAAGAAAAATTTGGATTTGAAAGAATACACATTTTTGTAAATTATGAGCAAAATTGGTTTGTGCGAAATTGATTCACTCATCTCTGTTGAAAAAAGTTGAAACTCAAAACTTATTACTTAGCATCTAAATGATATAAACTGTAAATAAGAAAAATATGCATTTAAAGGGGTACTCCGCCCCTAGACATCTTATCTCCTTCCAAAGGCTAGGGGATAAGATGTCTGATCGTGGGGGTCCCGCAGCCAGGGACCCCATGATCTCTGTGCAGCACCCGGCGTTGGTTTAGAACGATAGGTGCCGGTGTGAGCTGTGGCTGTCACGCCCCCCCCCCCCACAGACTTGCATTGAGGGGGCATAGCGTGGCATATTGAGGGGCGTGTTCATGACATCACGACCCCTGACACCTGCTCCAAGTGTTGGGAACTCAATGTACCCAATGCTGGGGCAGCGGAGTACCCCTTTAAATTCTTACCAAACCCCATTTAGCAGCCAACGTTGCTGCTCAATTTTATTCTTTAAAGGGATTACCCAGATATTAAAAACCTATCCCCTATCCACAGGAAAGGGCGTGACTCTCCCCGGTGAACCCTCCTTCTGAAACACACTCAACTCGGCTCTGCCAATCACAGACTGAAGCAGGACATCATTGTGGCGTGTGATTGGCTAAACGGGCCATCACTGCTGAAATACATATGAGAAGGTAGGGGCCAAAGCATTCAACGGGGAGAGTCGGGCCCCCTTTTGGAGATAGGGTATGCATTTTTAATAGCCGGCCATCACCGGAAATCTTACTCTGTTCCTTTTGCCATCACATGATCGATACAGAAAAGGAACACTTTCTCTTGGCAAATGAGCACAAAGATCTGGCAAGGGGAAACAGGAAAAGCTGACTGACACTTATAGTGTCAGCAAGCAGCAGTAACCAATTAAGGGGGTAATGGCCCTTTAAATCACAGAGAGTCGGAGCATGCACGCCATAGAGGGCAGGTATACACACGCCAGCGACCTGGGAGAGCGGAGGAAGCAGGAGGTGAGTAGCGGCCCGGCGATGGAAACCACGACACCGCTGGCAGAGGAGGATGGGGCAAGAGAGCGCTTGTGGCCAGCGTGTCTGGCCGGAGTGCTAGTTGTAACAACTCCTCTGTGCTCACTCCTGTCCTATCAGACTGCAGCATGAAAACAGAGAAGAGGGGTTTACAGAGCAGCCTTGTTCGGATAAAGAGACAAAGCATAGCAGACTCAGTACAGGATGACAAACAAAGCGTGCAATAGAAAGAAGGTATTTGTGAGAGAAATATAGATGCTAGACAGTTAAAAATATATATATGTACATCATCAGGATTAGGTACTGAGCAACATACTTGTTTTTCTTTTTTTTCCCCCGGATATTAAGGTAATATTTAACTACTAGGCCAATGTGCTGCTCAAATAGACACATCTCTATGTCTTATTACTATAACCCAGGACCGGTACAGCTGCGGCATCTGTTACACAATTGACTTTCCCTAATGGCAGATCATCATCTCCGCTATATGTGAGGATGGAATGGTGGATGTAATTTGCTTCAGCTGCTTTTTAAAACACTTTGAGAGATTTCCTATATAGGGCAATGGTGAGGGATCCTATGTGGCTCTCCGTCGTACCCAATCTGGAATACATTGTTGACTTATGAATAAACCATAATTCTAATGATGTAATGATGTTTGAGCCGAGCGCAGGTTATATGCTGATTGTACATAATAAAGAGACGGGGAATCAGGAACATTGCCGAATTATGGCATTTGAAGCAAAACTGGAAATGGAGCGTCTTCCCGACCCCCCCCCCCCCCCCCCCCCAAGGCAGCAGAAGACTCGGGATCTACAATATTACAGTATTTAGGGGGGTGTAGTGTGGGGGTCACAACTGTACATAGATGTGCAATGTCAGATACAAAAGTAACATCCCTACAACATCATAACAACAAAAAGCCTTCACAATGGAATAAAGGAAAATCAGATCATTCCTGTACATCCTCTGGGCACGAAAACAAACAAAATGTGGCCTAGAATCAATGATAAATTGTGATATACAGTCGCACAGTCGCATACCGTATTTTTCGCCGTATAAGACGCACTTTTTCTTCCCCAAATCTGGGGGGGAAAAGTTGGTGCGTCTTATACGGCGCATACACACCTATCGCGGCGGTCCCGGTGGCCATCAACGGCCGGGACCTGCGGCTAATACAGGACATCACCGATCGCGGTGATGCCCTGTATTAACCCTTCAGACGCGATGATCAAAGCTGACCGCCGCGTCTGAAGGGAAAGTGTCACTAACCCGGCTGGACCGGGAGGGACCTTACCTGCCTCCTCGGTGTCTGCTCCGTGCCGGGATCCCCTGCATGGCCGGCGCTCTCCTCCGTCGTCATCACGTCGTCGCACACGCCGTCCCGTCATCCAATAGGAGCGGCGTGCGTAGCGACGTGATGACGGAGACCTGATGACGGCGACGGAGAGCGTGGATCCAGGGGAAGAAGACGTCCCGAGTGTCGGGGACACGTGAGTATTACCTCCTATACCAGTGGTCTTCAACCTGCGGACCTCCAGATATTGCAAAACTACATCTCCCAGCATGCCCAGACAGCCAACGGCTGTCCGGGCATGCTGGGAGTTGTAGTTTTGCAACATCTGGAGGTCCGCAGGTTGAAGATCACTGTTGGGTTCAGAATCTTTTTTTCTAGATTTTCCTCATTTAGATTTTCCTCATATATAATTATATACAGTATATACTCAGGTTATACCAGCATGGTCCATATCATTATATACAGGAGATATATAACTTATACCAGCTGTACATATATATTATATACAGTATATACCAGGTTATACCAGCATGGTCCATATCACTATATACAGGAGATGTATAACTTATACCAGCTGTACATATATATTATATACAGTATATACCAGGTTATACCAGCATGGTCCATATCACTATATACAGGAGATATATAACTTATACCAGCTGTACATATATATTATATACAGTATATACCCAGATTATACCAGCATGGTCCATATCATTATATACAGGAGATATATAACTTATACCAGCTGTACATATATAATTATATACAGTATATACCAGCATGGTCCATATCACTATATACAGGAGATATATAACTTATACCAGCTGTACATATATATTATATACAGTATATACCAGGTTATACCAGCATGGTCCATATCATTATATACAGGAGATATATAACTTATACCAGCTGTACATATATAATTATATACAGTATATACCAGCATGGTCCATATCACTATATACAGTATATGTAACTTATACCAGCTGTACATGTATATTATATATAGTATATACCAGGTTATACCAGCATGGTCCATATCGCTATATACAGGAGATATATAACTTATACCAGCTGTACATATATAATTATATACAGTATATACTCAGGTTATACCAGCATGGTCCATATCATTATATACAGGAGATATATAACTTATACCAGCTGTACATATATAATTATATACAGTATATACCAGGTTATACCAGCATGGTCCATATCACTATATACAGTATATATAACTTATACCAGCTGTACATGTATATTATATATAGTATATACCAGGTTATACCAGCATGGTCCATATCGCTATATACAGGAGATATATAACTTATACCAGCTGTACATATATAATTATATACAGTATATACTCAGGTTATACCAGCATGGTCCATATCATTATATACAGGAGATATATAACTTATACCAGCTGTACATATATAATTATATACAGTATATACCAGGTTATACCAGCATGGTCCATATCACTATATACAGTATATATAACTTATATCAGCTGTACATGTATATTATATATAGTATATACCAGGTTATACCAGCATGGTCCATATCGCTATATACAGGAGATATATAACTTATACCAGCTGTACATATATATTATATACAGTATATACCAGATTATACCAGCATGGTCCATATCGCTATATACAGGAGATATATAACTTATACCAGCTGTACATATATATTATATACAGTATATACCAGGTTATACCAGCATGGTCCATATCGCTATATACAGGAGATATATAACTTATACCAGCTGTACATATATATTATATACAGTATATACCAGGTTATACCAGCATGGTCCATATCACAATATACAGGAGATATATAACTTATACCAGCTGTACATATATATTATATACAGTATATAACAGGTTATACCAGCATGGTCCATATCACTATATACAGGAGATATATAACTAATACCAGCTGTACATATATATTATATACACTATATACCAGGTTATACCAGCATGGTCCATATCACTATATATAGGAGATATATAACTTATACCAGCTGTACATATATATTATATACAGTATATAACAGGTTATACCAGCATGGTCCATATCACTATATACAGGAGATATATAACTAATACCAGCTGTACATATATATTATATACACTATATACCAGGTTATACCAGCATGGTCCATATCACTATATACAGGAGATATATAACTTATACCAGCTGTACATATATATTATATACAGTATATACCAGGTTATACCAGTATGGTCCATATCACTATATACAGGAGATATATAACTTATACCAGCTGTATATATAAAAGAAAAAACTTTGCACACCACTTCTCACGGTGAAGTAGATTTAGATTTTATTAGCAATCCAATAGTTAAACAGTATGACGTTTCGGTCCTACCTGGACCTTCATCAGATCTATAAATTATACAAACAAGAGGTGTCAAAAAAAGGGGGAAAAAAGGTAAACAGAATACCTAGTAACATAATGGTTAAGGAAAAGAAAGGAAAACATAATAGTACAGTAATATCCAAGTGCAGGCCGACTCGAATCCAATCAATCTCAGTAGTAACTACTGGAATCATTAATTTGCAACGAACTGGTACCTAATGATACAGTGACAAGTCTCCTAAAATGTTACTTAAAACATGACAAAGTAGTGGATAGGATCGAGTATCCGTCCTAAAGGTGAATGAAGCACCGTAAACAGGGTATGTCATAGGTATAAAATTTACAAGATCCTATGTAATATGTACAAACGAGTATAACAATGTACAAAGCATGTGGGTGAAAAGACCGTAATCGGGATATAACATCAGTATACAGTCTGCAAGGTATGTTATCATATGTATATGGGTATAACATGGTATAGAATATGCCATGTAGAGCGGATATAACCTTATGGTTCTTATGGAGACTTACCCGGATTGCTGTGGAGGTCAGAGTAAAGAGCCGGCGTATAGCCGTGTGTGGAGGTAGTCTGAAGTGCGACAGAATATCTGAAAGTTCATAGAATACCACGTGGACTTCGTGTTAAATTGAGACCCACAATCTTCAGCGACAAGAAAGATTATTGTGATTTTTTTATACAAATTTTGAACAAATGTTCAAATGACATCATGACACTTACAGTGGACTTTCTGCAAAAAGAAATTAAGCTGCTACAGGATAAGGTGAAAACCATTGAAGCACAGCTGGATACCGCTCTCAATCCAGAGGAATTGACCAGAACAAAAGAACGATTGACGATGAATCTTGACAAACATAAGAAGGACTCAGAAAAGAAGAAAAGAGACAAATTTGTCCGAGACACCGAGGACTATCTACAGAATCATGTGTACAGATGGCAAGACCCCATCATCGGACAGAGACCCTATTATTCTAATAGAGGAACATCACAAGATACATACTCATCAAGTTCCGAGGGCAATGAAGCCTACTATGGAAGAGGTCGTCCCGGCGGGAGACGCCGCCCACAGAGAAGGAGGGGTGGGTTTGGAGTTCCGAACATAACAGAGAGTACCACGACTACTAGATCACAGGTATGCCCACACACCTCCACAACCCCACCTCTAGTTGTTAACATTTCCTCTAAATCTTTGACACCCACACAGATAGAGCTTCTACAAAGGGGATTGTCTTTCTGTCCAACTTATTCATTTGATCTTTTCCAACTAGATTTGGATTTACATAGATTCTTTAGAAATATCAGATTAAAAGCATTTTTTGATAGTCAAACATGTACGGTTCCCACCCAAACCACTACTTTGACCCCAATCAACACCCAAACACTCGGGATAAAAATCCCTAGCAGATTTACGCCCCCGAGAGGACCACCCGCTGTTGAAACTTTTATTGATTTCATTAAAAGAGATATTTCTTCTCTCCGCAAGGAAATCTCTAAAGGCACTCTCCATTACCCCAACAACTTCACCTCCAGTGAGATACGTGCCCTAGGGGACTTACAAAATGATAAAGCAATTATCATTAAACCAGCGGATAAGGGGGGAGCAATAGTGGTACAGGATACCACTGAGTACATACGTGAAATTCATTCACAATTGAACGACACCAGTATATACAGGAAACTTGATTCAGATCCCGTAAAAAAGATTGAACAAAAAATACTAGAATGTATAGATCACTATCTAGAACTCAACATCATTGATAGCAAGACCCATACATTTCTCCGTAAAGAACACCCAATAACTCCTGTCTTATACACACTTCCGAAAATTCATAAAAATCTTCAACACCCTCCTGGTCGTCCAATTGTAGCCTCAACTGAATCCGTACTCTCACCCCTGTCCATTACTCTCGAAAAAATCCTCACACCACTCATTAAGACAACACCTTCTTTTCTTCTCGACACTACAGCCTTCATCCAACTAATCCACGGCATCACTAATATCCCCCCAGACTCTATTCTAGTTACCTTGGATGTAAACAGCCTGTACACCTCAATTAAACATGAAAAAGGACTTCATGCCACCAAACAGTTACTCATTAATTCCGCCTTCACACCCGATACCATAGATTTTTGCACTGACATTTTGGAACTAGTTTTACACAATAACTACTTTTTATTTCAAGATGACTTCTTCCTGCAGATACAAGGGACGGCAATGGGGTCCAACATGGCACCCCCATATGCCAATGCCTATATGGCTTGGTTTGAGGCACAATACATTTACCCTGACCCAGCATTCCAGACCCACTCCTTGGTCTGGAAAAGATATATCGATGATTCTGTATTTGGAAAGGACCATTGCCCACCCTACAATCATTCCATGAATACATAAACTCCATTTGGCCTGAGTTACAATTTACCATTCACTACCATTCAAATCACATAGACTTCCTAGATACCACCGTAATAGTTGATTCCCTGGGACAACTTACCACTGACCTCTACACTAAACCCACGGACCGCAATAATTTACTCCTATATACCAGTTATCATCCCAAATCCACAATAGAATCCCTTCCAAGATCACAATTTCACAGAGTTAAACGCATAGTCAGCAACCCACAGACACAACAACAACGTATAGAAGAAATGTCAGTGAAATTTAGAACAAGAGGCTACCCCGAGCGGGTCCTCGCCAAGGCACAACAATCTAGAACCCCCAGATCAAACAATACAGCCCGTATACCGTTTGTTCACACATATCATCCATTTTCATACAAAGTACATGGCATAATAAGAAAACACTGGCCATTATTACACCAAGCCCTTCCTAATGTTAATGAATTTAAAGACCCATTTATGCCATGCTTCAGAAGACCAAGGAATTTGAGAGACCGTTTGGTACGAGCTGACATAGGCAGTGCCAATACACATTCCACTCAAACTCTGTTAAAACCCCGTAAAAATGGCACGTTCCCATGCCTCCATTGTATACAGTGTAACAGCATAATAAAAGGAGATCGCACACACCATCCCAGATCTGGAGAGTCAATTCCTCTTAAAGGATTTTTTACCTGTGATACTAATTTTGTGATTTATTTATTGAAGTGTCCATGCGGCCTAGCATATGTAGGTGAAACAACCCAAAAAATTTGCGACCGTATCTCACAACACAAATCTACCATCAGACGGAAAAACCTACTACTACCTGTTCCTCACCACTTTGATACACATAATCACACTCCATCACAGCTGAGATTCCAGGTATTAGAACAGATTCATAGAAATAGGAGAGGTGGTAACAGAAGTAGGCTGTTGAAGTTGAGGGAAGCATATTGGATACATAGACTACAGACACTGGAACCGCATGGGCTCAACCGGGAATATGACATTACTAATATGTAGAGTGTCTTTACTTGACTACTGTTACGCCTAGCGCTCCGGGTCCCCGCTCCTCCCCGGAGCGCATACGGCGCCTCTCTCTCCGCAGCGCCCCGGTCAGTCCCGCTGACCGGGAGCGCTGCACTGTCATGGCCGTCGGGGATGCGATTCGCACAGCGGGACGCGCCCGCTCGCGAATCGCATCCCAGGTCACTTACCCGTTCCCGTCCCCTGCTGTCATGTGCTGGCGCGCGCGGCTCCGCTCTCTAGGGCGCGCGCGCGCCAGCTCCCTGAGACTTAAAGGGCCAGTGCACCAATGATTGGTGCCTGGCCCAATTAGCTTAATTGGCTTCCATCTGCTCCCGGCCTTTATCTGACCTCCTCCCATGCACTCCCTTGCCGGATCTTGTTGCCTTGTGCCAGTGAAAGCGTTTTGTGTGTCCTAAGCCTGTGTACCAGTACTTCTGCTATCCACCCTGACTACGAACCTTGCCGCCTGCCCCCGACCTTGTGCTACGTCCGACCTTGCTTCTGTCTACTCCCTTGTACCGCGCCTATCTTCAGCAGCCAGAGAGGTTGAGCCGTTGCTAGTGGATACGACCTGGTCACTACCGCCGCAGCAAGTCCATCCCGCTTTGCGGCGGGCTCTGGTGAAAACCAGTAGTGACTTAGAACCGATCCACTAGCACGGTCCACGCCAATCCCTCTCTGGCACAGAGGATCCACTACCTGCCAGCCGGCATCGTGACAGTAGATCCGGCCATGGATCCCGCTGAAGTTCCTCTGCCTGTTGTCGCCGACCTCCCCACACTGGTCGCCCAGCAAGCCCGACAGATTGCCCAACAAGATCACCAGCTGTCGTACTTGACCACCATGACTCAGCAACTCCAGTCGCAGCTACAGCAGATTCAGTCTCAGCTACAGCAGCAGCAACCATCTCCTCCGCCAGCTCCTGCACCTCTTCCGCAGCGAGTGGCCACTCCTAGCCTCCGCCTGTCCTTTCCGGACAAATTTAATGGGGACTCTAAGTTTTGCCGTGGCTTTCTTTCGCAATGTTCCCTGCATTTGGAGATGATGTCGGATCAGTTTCCTACTGAAAGGTCTAAGGTGGCTTTCGTAGTCAGCCTTCTGTCTGGAAAAGCCCTGTCATGGGCCACACCGCTCTGGGACCGCAATGACCCCGTCACTGCCTCTGTACACTCCTTCTTCTCGGAAATTCGAAGTGTCTTTGAGGAACCTGCCCGAGCCTCTTCTGCTGAGACTGCCCTGCTGAACCTGGTCCAGGGTAATTCCTCCGTTGGCGAGTACGCCATACAATTCCGTACTCTTGCTTCTGAACTATCCTGGAATAATGAGGCTCTCTGCGCGACCTTTAAAAAAGGCCTATCCAGCAACATTAAAGATGTTCTGGCCGCACGAGAGACTCCTGCTAACCTGCATGAACTCATTCATCTAGCCACTCGCATTGACATGCGTTTTTCTGAGAGGCATCAAGAGCTCCGCCAGGAAAAAGACTTAGATCTCTGGACACCTCTCCCACAGTCTCCATTGCAATCTGCGCCTAGGCCTCCCGCCGAGGAGGCCATGCAAGTGGATCGGTCTCGCCTGACCCTGGAAGAGAGGAATCGCCGTAAGGAAGAGAATCTTTGTCTGTACTGTGCCAGTACCGAACATTTTTTGGTGGATTGTCCCATCCGTCCTCCACGTCTGGGAAACACACGCTCGCACCCAGCTCTCGTGGGTGTGGCGTCTCTTGATGCTAAGTCGGCTTCTCCACGTCTCACGGTGCCTGTACGGATTTCTTCTTCAGCCAGCTCTTCCCTCTCAGCCGTGGCCTGCCTGGACTCTGGTGCCTCTGGGAATTTTATTCGGGAGTCCTTGGTGAATAAATTCCGCATCCCAGTGACCCGTCTTGTCAAGCCTATCCACATTTCCACGGTCAACGGAGCCAGGTTGGATTGCTCCGTGCGTTTCCGCACGAAGCCCCTTCTAATGTGCATCGGACCTCATCACGAGAAGATTGAATTTTTGGTCCTCCCCAATTGCACTTCCGAAGTTCTCCTTGGACTACCCTGGCTTCTACACCATTCCCCAACCCTGGATTGGTCCACAGGGGAGATCAAGAGCTGGGGTACCTCTTGCTTCAAGGACTGCCTTAAACCGGTTACCAGTACTCCCTGCCGTGACCCTGTGGTTCCTCCTGTATCCGGTCCCCCTAAGGTCGTTATGGACTCTGCCCGCCTTAAGAAGTGCCTCTCCCCCCCTCCCAGTCCAGTCAGGCAAGCCTCGGTGCCTCCTCATGGCCCTCGTCCTGGTGTCACACTGCCCCGTGCCAGGCCTCGCCCTCTGCCCTCCCTCCCCATTCCCACTCCTGCTGTACTGCCTGCCGTTGAGGAATCCCTCCATCCTTTCCCGGTGTCCTCATCCCAGGGGAGGCAGTTACCGGACAAAGAGAAGGGGAGACCTAAGGGGGGGGGTACTGTTACGCCTAGCGCTCCGGGTCCCCGCTCCTCCCCGGAGCGCATACGGCGCCTCTCTCTCCGCAGCGCCCCGGTCGGTCCCGCTGACCGGGAGCGCTGCACTGTCATGGCCGTCGGGGATGCGATTCGCACAGCGGGACGCGCCCGCTCGCGAATCGCATCCCAGGTCACTTACCCGTTCCCGTCCCCTGCTGTCATGTGCTGGCGCGCGCGGCTCCGCTCTCTAGGGCGCGCGCGCGCCAGCTCCCTGAGACTTAAAGGGCCAGTGCACCAATGATTGGTGCCTGGCCCAATTAGCTTAATTGGCTTCCATCTGCTCCCGGCCTTTATCTGACCTCCTCCCATGCACTCCCTTGCCGGATCTTGTTGCCTTGTGCCAGTGAAAGCGTTTTGTGTGTCCTAAGCCTGTGTACCAGTACTTCTGCTATCCACCCTGACTACGAACCTTGCCGCCTGCCCCCGACCTTGTGCTACGTCCGACCTTGCTTCTGTCTACTCCCTTGTACCGCGCCTATCTTCAGCAGCCAGAGAGGTTGAGCCGTTGCTAGTGGATACGACCTGGTCACTACCGCCGCAGCAAGTCCATCCCGCTTTGCGGCGGGCTCTGGTGAAAACCAGTAGTGACTTAGAACCGATCCACTAGCACGGTCCACGCCAATCCCTCTCTGGCACAGAGGATCCACTACCTGCCAGCCGGCATCGTGACAACTACGCTGTAACATGCTGATGATATACCCTTTTTTTCCCCCAGGTGCGCTGAGGATACTATCTCCGGACCAATGCTGTGGGGGCCCACCTATTCTCGTATCCTTTCAGACATTTTATTATCCCCCTAACACTTAAAGTCGGTTATCTGCCATTCTGTTGATCCTTCTCATGTTTGCTTCTTTTTTTCGTTTTTCCCATTTAATGCACCTCTCACACCTCTATACTTTTTCTTACATTACTTTTTGATCCCACATTTTCCCTATTTCATCACACATAATCCTCTACGTACATATCCCCCCTTATGGCTACCCCTTCCTCTATTCATCAGCCCTTTTTCATTTATAACGCCTTGTTCCCATATATCATTCTATTACACTTAGTTCATTACACCCCCTTTTTTTCTGTGTCTTACACCCTTGACACTGATCCTGTTCATCACACATAATTCTTTATCTATATCCTCCTATATGGCTGTCCCTCTCTATATTCATTAGTTCTTTCCTATTTATAACACCCTTTTTCCATTACATCACTTTAATACACTCAGTTTAACACACTCTCATTCATTCTGACACATTTCCTGTACTGTGGAATGCTGTTTGCGTTCCACGACGTCACTTCCGGTTTCCATGTTCATCTATCTCTATGGGTGGAACGCATTTGCGTTCCACAGCCCGAATCACATGACACACCGCACTTCCGGTTTCACAACCGACGGTGGCTCTGGAACTACAGGCACTACAGGTAACCAAATTTCACCATCTCTCATCCCTTGCCCTTATAGACCATTCACATATACTCCTACAGATATGTCCAATTCAGCATTTGTCTATTTTTGACTGAGTCATACATGGACAAACCGGAAGTGACATCACTTCCTTATCACATTTAAACATCTCCCCTTCCACCTCAGTTTCCTGATGCCTCCAGCGACCATAGGTCGCACTTCAGACTACCTCCACACACGGCTATACGCCGGCTCTTTACTCTGACCTCCACAGCAATCCGGGTAAGTCTCCATAAGAACCATAAGGTTATATCCGCTCTACATGGCATATTCTATACCATGTTATACCCATATACATATGATAACATACCTTGCAGACTGTATACTGATGTTATATCCCGATTACGGTCTTTTCACCCACATGCTTTGTACATTGTTATACTCGTTTGTACATATTACATAGGATCTTGTAAATTTTATACCTATGACATACCCTGTTTACGGTGCTTCATTCACCTTTAGGACGGATACTCGATCCTATCCACTACTTTGTCATGTTTTAAGTAACATTTTAGGAGACTTGTCACTGTATCATTAGGTACAAGTTCGTTGCAAATTAATGATTCCAGTAGTTACTACTGAGATTGATTGGATTCGAGTCGGCCTGCACTTGGATATTACTGTACTATTATGTTTTCCTTTCTTTTCCTTAACCATTATGTTACTAGGTATTCTGTTTACCTTTTTTCCCCCTTTTTTTGACACCTCTTGTTTGTATAATTTATAGATCTGATGAAGGTCCAGGTAGGACCGAAACGTCATACTGTTTAACTATTGGATTGCTAATAAAATCTAAATCTACTTCACCGTGAGAAGTGGTGTGCGAAGTTTTTTCTTTTATATGTACGTAAGGATTGGGATTCCTAACTCCAGCACCCACGACATTTTTGAGAGTGACGTATTTCTGCATTGATTATACCAGCTGTACATATATATTATATACACTATATACCAGGTTATACCAGCATGGTCCATATCATTATATACAGGAGATATATAACTTATACCAGCTGTACATATATAATTATATACAGTATATACCAGGTTATACCAGCATGGTCCATATCACTATATACAGTATATATAACTTATACCAGCTGTACATGTATATTATATATAGTATATACCAGGTTATACCAGCATGGTCCATATCGCTATATACAGGAGATATATAACTTATACCAGCTGTACATATATATTATATACAGTATATACCAGGTTATACCAGCATGGTCCATATCACTATATACAGGAGATATATAACTTATACCAGCTGTACATATATATTATATACAGTATATACCAGGTTATACCAGCATGGTCCATATCACTATATACAGGAGATATATAACTTATACCAGCTGTACATATATCATTAATTACAGTATATACCAGGTTATACCAGCATGGTCCATATCATTATATACAGGAGATATATAACTTATACCAGCTGTACATATATAATTATATACAGTATATACCAGGTTATACCAGCATGGTCCATATCACTATATACAGTATATATAACTTATACCAGCTGTACATGTATATTATATATAGTATATACCAGGTTATACCAGCATGGTCCATATCGCTATATACAGGAGATATATAACTTATACCAGCTGTACATATATATTATATACAGTATATACCAGGTTATACCAGCATGGTCCATATCGCTATATACAGGAGATATATAACTTATACCAGCTGTACATATATATTATATACAGTATATACCAGGTTATACCAGCATGGTCCATATCACAATATACAGGAGATATATAACTTATACCAGCTGTACATATATATTATATACAGTATATACCAGGTTATACCAGCATGGTCCATATCACAATATACAGGAGATATATAACTTATACCAGCTGTCCATATATATTATATACAGTATGTAACAGGTTATACCAGCATGGTCCATATCACTATATACAGGAGATATATAACTAATACCAGCTGTACATATATATTATATACACTATATACCAGGTTATACCAGCATGGTCCATATCACTATATACAGGAGATATATAACTTATACCAGCTGTACATATATATTATATACAGTATATACCAGGTTATACCAGTATGGTCCATATCACTATATACAGGAGATATATAACTTATACCAGCTGTACATATATATTATATACAGTATATACTCAGGTTATGCCAGCATGGTCCATATCACTATATATAGGAAATATATAACTTATACCAGCTGTACATATATATTATATACAGTATATACTCAGGTTATACCAGCATGGTCCATATCACTATATACAGGAGATATATAACTTATACCAGCTGTACATATATATTATATACAGTATATACTCAGGTTATACCAGCATGGTCCATATCACTATATACAGGAGATATATAACTTATACCAGCTGTACATATATATTATATACAGTATATACACAGGTTATACCAGCATGGTCCATATCACTATATACAGAAGATATATAACTTATACCAGCTGTACATATATATTATATACAGTATATACCCAGGTTATAGGGCACACTCATGCTGTATACATATCCACTGTTCTTGCTCCCCGCTCTTATCTGAGTCACTCCGCAGAGTTATGGGAAACACGTGGTGACATTTTATTTTTGCAGCAGATTCTTATTTTCACCACTGAGATCTTTTCCATCTTCCATAATGGCTTCTTTCTTTTCTTTTTTATTTTGGTCTCAGGCGACCAATGTTAAATGACAGGGAACCCTTCGGAGCCTGTGTGTTGTTTGCCCTGGAGCCTGAATTGCGCGGTCACAGATCATCTCTTCTGTTAGTTTCCTATCTGGGGAAATTTCTCTACGTAAATACTCAGCACACATTTACTTTGGGTTAAAAGCCTCGATATTCCCGCTGTGCGGCAGCAGACGCAGAACACTATGGCCGCGCCTCGGAGAAAACCCAAGCTGACACGTTCAGACGGACGAGAGGAGTCATGGCGAGATCAACTTGTCCCATGTCACTTGTTATATTGGAGCCCTCCAACCATTCCAGCCGGGATGTTTTTACTTACTGCAACCAGTTACTGAAACATGTTATTTTTTTCTAATCTTTTTCTATTTTTTTTGCTCTATTTTTTATTACATTTTTGTGCCTTATTATGGGATCGGCCATCTTGCCTGAGCTGTTTTGTAACAGCATTTAGTGATATACTTTACTGCAAGCCCCATGGATAGAGGCAACAATAGGCAGGAGCTGTCATATTGATACAAATGGGAAATATTACCGGGAATTCTCTGTGACCTTTAAGGTCATGCAACAGAAGTGTTTTCCATACAGTGTGCCTCCATCTGTTGCAAAACTACAACTTCTACCATGCCCAGGCAGCCAACGGTTGTAGTTTTGCAACATGCTGCATGTAAAACACTGTTCTACGAGGGAGGGGGAGAATGAGCTGTGAGTATCATCTATTGTCTTCTCTATCTACATGTCTTCTCTATCTACACAGAGACAGAGGCTGAGCTTCTATTGTCTTTTCTGTCTAAAGGGAGGGGAGGCTGAGCTCTTATTATCTTCTCTAGGGGAGGGAAAGGCTGAGCTTCTATTGTCTTCTCCATTAACTGATGTCACGTTTCACTGTAATTCTGTACACATCATCACCACCACAAACACAAAAGGAAGGGTAGGCTGAGCTGTGAGCATCATCTGTTGTCTTCTCTATCTACTGGGGAGGGGGAGGCTGAGCTCCTATTGTATTCTCCATTAACTGGTGTCACTTTTCACTATAATTCTGTACAGATCATCGCCACAGACACATCAGGAAGTCTCCACTTAGTTTAGGCCAAGTAGAGAGAATGGGATTTACAACATTTCAGGATTATTTTAAAATATAGATAACTATTATGGGGGGGAATCACAAAAAAATCTTTAAAATAAGTTTAGAAAAAGTTTTGATGTATAAAAGAGACATGTCAAAGTTTTTTTTAAATAGCTGGGGACTCCACTGATCTGGAGAGCGAGTAGCAGCGCACTTCACTCCCGGCTTGCAGTGATCTCCATAAAGCTTTTCTCCATGGCTCCATAGACTTATAATGGAGCTACAAGATACCACTGAGAGTCAAAGAATGAAGCGCACTACCACGCCCTTCTCCCTGCTCGTTTTCCTGATCTGTGGGGGTCGCAGCACATCAAATTTTGACACGTCCTCTCAGTCCTCTCCGAAGAGTTGTCCCTTGAGATCTCATGAGCTAATAGACATAGGAAAACACCTGCACACACACATCACGGAGCCTTGGGCGCCCATGAATCTGTCCCTAATCCCCAGTTGTCCTTCTTCGGTCCCCATGACCCTGTACCCAGTTGTCCTTTGGACACTTTTGATAGGTACTGACCACTACATACCGGGAACACCATACCAGGCCGGCTGTTCTGAAGATGATCTGACCCCAGATGCCTACACATCCCTATTTGGCCCTGGACACAGTCGCTCAGATCCTAACACTTCACCATTATTTTGCTTCCATCATTAACTGTTTGATCTTTCTGGTCACCTGCTGCCAGGACTGGACTAGCTATTGGCACACACCAGGCATTTGGGCCAGGCCGTCCTCAGGCTCGGCCGGTTCAGGACAAATGTAACTATAAGTGCGTCTTACAGTCGTGTCTGTAGTTAAATGCAGGGCTCGGCTGATTAACAGAGCGAAGAGCCATTGGCCCCTCTGTCAATCACTCTTGCGGCCGCCCGTGATATGCAGGCAGCCACTAAGAGGCCTGAGCATCCGTTCTCTGCGCTCTTTGCTCCGGCGCATGAGTGATGTCATCTTCATGCGCTGAAGCACGGACCGGAGGAGAGAAGAAGAGAACAATAGTGGCTGTACTACAACTACCTTTAGGGGGGCTGCTGCACTACAACTACCTTTAGGGGGGCTGCCTCATTACAACTACCTTTAGGGGGGCTGCTGCACTACAACTACCTAAAGGGGGCAGCTACACAACAACTATCTTTAGGGGGGCTGCTGCACTACTTCTACCTTTAAGTGGGCTGCTGCACTACAACTACCTTTAGGGGGGCTTCTACACTACAACTACCTAAAGGGGGCAGCTGCACAACAACTATCTTTAGGGGGGCTGCTGCACTACTTCTACCTTTAAGTGGGCTGCTGCACTACAACTACCTAAAGGGGGCTGCTGCACTACAACTACCTAAAGGGGGCTGCTGCACTACAACTACCTAAAGGGGGCTGCTGCACTACAACTACCTAAAGGGGGCTGCTGCACTACAACTACCTAAAGGGGGCTGCTGCACTACAACTACCTAAAGGGGGCTGCTGCACTACAACTACCTAAAGGGGGCTGCTGCACTACAACTACCTAAAGGGGGCTGCTGCACTACAACTACCTAAAGGGGGCTGCTGCACTACAACTATCTTTAGGGGGGCTGCTGCACTACAACTACCTAAAGGGGGCTGCTGCACTACAACTATCTTTAGGGGGGCTGCTGCACTACTTCTACCTAAAGGGAGCTGCAGCACTCTAACTACCTAAAGGGGGCTGCCTCATTACAACTACCTAAAGAGGGCTGCTGCTGCGCCTACAACTACCTTTAGGGGGGCTGCTGCACTGCAACTACCTAAACGAGGCTGCTACTACAACTACTGAAAGGACTGTGAGGCTACTACCACTGCCTAAAGGGGGGCTGCTGCTACTATAAACGGGAGGCTACAACAATATAAAGGGGGACCTACCTACAGGGTGTAGGGTGTATACCCACTTATAGGGAGCTGCTACTACCTAAAGGGAGTAACTATGTACGGGGGCAGCTACCTACAAGAGGTACCTACCTACTTGGGGCACCTGCGTCATGGGGGAGGCTACGTTAAGGGACCTGTATACCTACTGGAGCGACCTAACTACTTATAGGGGGACCTACCTACTCTTCCCAACCCACTTATCTACCCACTCTATTGTGTAGGACACTAAGATGGTCATTATTTCTGTTTTGAAGAGTGCAGAGTATAAAATCTTTGTCTGGCAGCTTCTGTGGAGAAAATGTTGTGATGTGTACTCTGGAAAAAAAACTAATATTCGACATTACGAATAGATAGCGCCATATTCTAAGTATTCTTGAAATCGCAAAGTGCAGATATTCACGGTAAAAATTAGCATTTCGAATATTCGCGCTCAACACTAGTCAGTAACAGTATGATGGTAATGTGTATGGGGGTATATTGCCTACTGGTATTATTGGTAATATTGGTCTCAGTATACAGGATTTGGTCAGTAACAGTATGATTGTATGTATGGTGATAATATTCCTCCATATATACCATTATTATTTGGTAGCTATATGACTTATATAGAGGTACATGTGTCTCTCATGGGAAATTGTTATAAATTATATATATATATATATATATATTTTTTTTTTTATAATTATTTTTTTACTATTGTATACTGTATTATGCATAACTATGATTGACATTTTGCCCTCCCCTTTTTGGCTCCGCCTTCACACAGCCCCACCCATTACCGGAATGGGCTGCTTAATCTAAAATGCCCGGGCCTATTTTTTGCCTGGTCCTGCCTGCCGGCTAATTTATCCTACCGACTGGCGCCATTGTCACCACATAATCCTTGTTCTTCACGGCACCCATCAGGGGTTTTAATCTTCTGGCTGCTCACTGTATAGTCTCCGTATGGTTCAGCCGGCCCTACAGTCATTATCCGGCCTCCCTTTTCTAATACTATAATGTAATGGGTAAAAAATACAAATCTTTACTATGTGACATTTAAGGTCAAATGAATTAGTTCCCCTAGAGATCCGCCGTCGCTTTATGCGCCCTCTGAGCCCGACTATTAACATAACGCTATAAACTACGTTACTTAGTCATGAAAGAAATGTTTAATTTATTAGATAATTCCAAAAGACATGAATTATTTACTCCGGTACAAGATGTCGAATTTCTGTAGCGATCGGGGAAACATTTCAAATCTCTGCGCATCGTTACCGGAGTCCTATTAAAGCGACTGTCAGGATCCGAGGCCATAAATCCCCAATACTTAACCCTTTATTTATTATAGCATTTACATCATTTATTTCATTATTTCCTGGACATAGGATACAATATGCGGAGAGACAAATGTCCATAGTATTAGAATAGAGTTTTCTCGTGTCCCTATTAAAGATAATGGGGGGGGGGGGGGTTACTTGGGACCCCATGTTATTAGCCAGAACAGCTATTAATCTTGTGGAGCTATCCATAAACTGAATTTGATAGTCTGCCCCATTTCCGTAATAAGAAATGTATTGTTAGTTAGTCACATAAGCTTTCCCAATGTACAGATTTATTAATTTTATCATATTATTATTATTATTATTATTATCTACAGCCAAAGGCATGGGCAAAGGGCATGTTGGGAGCTGTAGTTTTGCAACAGCTGGAGGCACACTTTTTTTGGAAAAAAACAAAACACTGTTCTACCAGGAGGAGGAGGCTGAGCTGTGACCATCATCTATTGTCTTCTCTTTCTACAAGGGAGGGGGAGGCTGAGCATCTTTTGTCTTCTCCATCAACTGTTGTCACTTTTCAAAGTAATTCTGTACAGATCATCATCACAGACACAACAGGAGGTCTCCGCTAAGCTGGATTGAGATATATCTGAGAGCCAAAGGGTGAAGAGTGCTACCACATGCTTCTCCCTGCTCTTTTGTACAGCTCCTAGTAGGCTGGATGCTGAGGAGCTTCAAGTCCCGCCCCTGCGGAGCTTCATAGTTATGCATTCAGTTGTATTCTGAACATATGATATCAGTTCATGTTACCTTCCCCCTACATCTCCCCATATTATAGATAGAACCCTAAGGGGAAATTCCATTTTATTAGAGGGAACCTCTGATCTAGTTTATCCCCCAAATTTCATGGAGCATGAAACAGGTGCAGGGAGCGGGGTCCCGGAACACTTAAGATTTTTTCTGAAACACTCGGGCATTTTAGAGAAATCATAGTTTAAAAACAAGTCGATGCAACCCAGGTAACTAGTCATTGGGTTCCTGGTGGCTGCTCTCTGCCCCAATGACACAAATGGGAATACCACTGGGCATGCTCTGTACCTTTAAAGAGGTCGATCTACAGAAGTGTTTTCCAAACAGTGTGCCTCAAGCTGTTGCAAAACAACACCCAGCATGCATGATGGGATTTGTAGTTTTGCAACAGCTGGAGGCACGCTGTTTGAAAAAAAAAAACACTGTTCTACAGGGAGGAGGAGGCTGAGCTGTGAGCATCATCTATTGTATTCTCTTTCCATATGGGAGGGGGAGGCTGAGCATCTATTGTCTTCAACATCAACTGGTGTCACTTTTCACTCTAAGGTCTCCGCTTGAAACAGGTGCAGGGAGCGGGGTCCCGGAATACTAGAATTGTCTCTGAAACACTCAGGCATTTTAGGGAAACCATAGTTTAAAAAAAAGTCAATGGTACCCAGGCAACTAGTCATTGGGGTGGTTCCAGGTGGCTGCTCTCCGTCCCAATGGACCTGATTGGGGCTCCTCTCCTTATATACAGATAGGGAGTGACACCTCACTCAGGGTCGGTGGGCGGAGGAGACCCCCCTCCCGTGACTTCTTTCCTAGGTCCCGGTCTCTTTTTTTTTTCAAATATAATTTCTCGGAAATACCCAATTATTTTGGGACACAGCTGCACGCGTTTCGGGCAGCATAAATCAGGTGACAGGTTCTCATTAAGCTGCCATATCATTATTTTCCTTTTACTCTTCAGATTTTATACAATTCTCTAGTTAGGAGAACAGACTTAACCTTTTTTTTATTTTAATTTTTTTCGGAAGTTCTCTTAAACATGTCCAGGAGTTTTGCCGGAGGCGCCGGCCGCATTTCTAATGACATTCATTCTCGGTAAGTTACTAAAAAATGATGGAGTTCTGTGCAGGGAAGGTCGTGATCCCGATGTAAGGAGGGGGCGTGAATGAGAAGACATTTAGGAGCTGAGCCGGCAGCGCCCGGCGGTCTGTACAGTCAATCTGCCGCTTGAAATATTGTAGTGGTTATAAATATTATTTCTGTCCTACAGATTAAATACAGTGGTCCCTCAAGTTACAATATTAATTGGTTCTGGGACGACCATTGTATGTTGAAACCATCATATGTTGAGACCAGAACTCTATGGAAACCTGGCAATTGGTTCTCAAGCCACCAAAATATCATCCAAAAATAGGAAAAAGTGAGGATTAAAGAAAATAAGTAGAAAACGAATACAGATAAAGCAAATCCTTACATATAAAAGTAATAAAGATCTGCTGGGAGCTGTAAATCACTGTCTATTTAAGTGTTTCCCAACCAGGGTGTCTCCAGCTGTTGCAAAACTACAACTCCCAGCATGCCCGGACAGCCGAAGGCTGTCCGGGCATGCTGGGAGTTGTAGTTTTGCCACAGCTGGAGGCACCCTCTTTGGGAAACACTGGTCTGTGTAGAGAACAGGAGCTTCTTCAGGGTCCTGTAAAGAACACGCAATGTCCTAAAAAAAGGAAAAAGGAGCCGCCCTCACTTGATGTCTAAAGGAGCAGGTAACCCTGGGACAGGTAACGAGTACAGAACATGTAATGCCTCCCTGTACTGTAGGGGGCGCTACCAGACACCAGTCAGTACATGCACTTTAGGAATACAATGGTTTTTACCAGTGAAATATCCATCCGATTGGTTGGTTCTTCCAGCCATTGACACGTTACGCAGATTCCATTAGCATTGTATGTTGAGTCTGGTTTCAAGTTACAATGGTCCAGAAAAGACCATTGTATGTTGAAACTATTGTATGTTGAGGCCATTGTAAGTTGAGGGATCACTGTACAGAGTTTTATGTGCTAAATAAATTATGACTTTTCCTGAAATCGATTTCACTTATTTAAAAATGAAATTCCCAAGTTGGGTGTGGGATATATTAATAATTATCATTATTATTATTATTATTATTAATATTATTATTATTTTACTGAGATCCTGATCCCTGCAAAGACCTTCTCAAAAGGAATAGTGTTTGGCGCAATATTCACATTTCAAATTTTTATCTCAAATATTGCAAATTCGCGTGTATGGCGAATATATTCGCTGTATATTCGAAATTACGAATATTCATTTTTTTTTCGCATATTCGCATATTCCTTCTTTTAACTTTTGGGCCAATTAGAATGATGCAAATACACTTGTCAGCGGTTATCAACAACATCCCCAGCAACCAATAGGAAAGTTGCCCACCCCCTCACTGTTTTCTTCCGCGAATATGCGAAAATAAGCTGAATATCCGTCTATATTTTCACAAAATATTCCGAATTTCAATATGGCCAATGCCGCTCATCAATAAAAAAGAATAGGCAAATACTATAGGACCTAAAACGGCACAAGATTGGTGTTTATTTTTGTACATTCAATTTTAGTAAACACTCCAGGTCCCCCCCCCCCCCATCATAAGTCCTACAGCGCCACCTGTTTCATTCCAGCAAAGCTCCATCCATGCGTTTCCTTACTGTAACTGGGTCATGTTATCGCCAGCCTTACTCACCGAGAATCACAGCCCTTAATGTGTCAGAGAAAGTGATCAGTCCTAGTTTAGATGAGTTCCTGTAAACTGCAGGATGACATTATCACCTGTAGTCATACATATCAGATCCCTCTTAGCAGCTCTCAGACCCCTCCCCTTCAGCTTTATCTGCATACTGCTGCTATCTCTGTGGGATCAGCATATATAGTAGTTATACACCTCCCCTCCAGCTCTATCTGTATACTGCTGCTATCTCTATGGGATCTGGATATATACAGTAGTAGATATACACCTCCCTCCAGCTCTATCTGTATACTGCTGCTACTCTATAGGATCGGTTGGGGAATTTTTTTTTTTTCTTTCTTTGCTTTTAGGTAATTGTGTATGTGTGTGTAAAGGTCAAGAAAGTGGATTGTTCACGATATTATTGGTATATGGCGCCTATGAAAGATGAGTCCCCAGAGCAAACTTAAACTTTTGTAAATAGGGGGGATACAAGGTGGGAAAGGGAGAAGTTCTTTAAAAAATTCTTGTGTTTTGGATTGTTTTCAATTCATTTTTGATGATAATAATAATAATAATAATAATAATAATAAAAACAACAACAACAACAACTACAATAATAACAACAACAACAACAATAATAACAACAACAACAACAATAATAACAACAACAATAATAACAACAATAATAATAACAACAATAATAGTAAAATTAAAATAATAAAAGTTTTCTGTTTTTATTTTTGTAAGTTAAATCTGCAATACAATGAGACCAACCACATGCCATGAGCTCTGCAGAATTTTGAGATATTGAAATTTTTTGGGATATTGTTCATTATCTGCATAAAAAAAATCTGCAACAAGTCTACAACATCAAGACATTCAGAATAGTAATAATTTTCCTTGTAAAGACTGTTGTTTGTCTTTGCACCTCATTCGGAGACTGTTTGCTTTCAGCTTCTCTTAAGTTACTTTTCCGTACAGAACCATTTTTTTAGGACAAGCGTCAGATGTAAATCTAATTTGAAGTTAGTGGAGTGGAAATGGTTGTTCTCGCGGCAGTAAATGGAACACGCTGTGCACGGTTTACGCAGTAAAGATTGGAGTTTGCTTGTAAATACTTAGATTGCGTTTAATATCTGCTGTACCTTGGTAAGGGACAAAGATTTAAAGGGGTACTCCGCCAAAATACATCTTATCCCCTTTTACACTATAAAATGAATCCGTTATAAAGATCCGTTCAATGTTCCGTTATAAAAACCCTTAAAATCGGCAGATAAAGGGCTGTTACAAAATCCCATCTGGCCGTTACAAAATCCCACTATAGTCTATGGGATTTTCATTTGTTTTAACCCTTTATAGCCCGTTATCAGTAACGGACATCATTTTGTGTCGGGAGAAATAGAGCATTGGACGGATCTTTAAAACGGATGAATTTTATAGTGTGAAAGGGGCCTTATTCACAATCCGAAGGATAGGGCATTAGATGTTTGGGCCAGCAGCAGCGGAGTCCGGAACACGTGTTTGTGACGTCACGCCACACCCGCTTCATTCATGTCTATGGGAGAGAGTCTAATAGGTAGCCGTCACGCCTCCTCCCATAGACATGAATGTAGGGGGCGTGGCTGCTATAGTCGGCAGTCATATGGACAAATAACAAAACCACTCTGTCCTCCAAGGAATATTAAGCGCTTCCACATTCTGATAGATGCATAAACATATGGATTCATTTAAAATGCACAACGTGTTTCCAGGACCAACTGTTCTCTTCTTCAGGTAAACGGATTAGTTTAAATTTCACAACGTATTTCCAGGAGGTTGTGTCCTCTTCTTCAGATAAACAGATTTATTTTAAATGCACAATGCATTTCCAGGACATAATGTCCTCTTCTTCAGGTAAATAGATTTATTTCAAGTGCACAACGTGTTTTCAGGACATAATGTCCTCTTCTTCAGGTACATGGATTTATTTAAAAAGCACAAAATGTTTCCAGGACATACTGCCTTCTTCTTCAGGTACATGGATTTGTTTCAAAGGCACAACACATTTCCAGGATGTTCTATGCTCCTTTTCAGGTACATGTATTTATTTTAAATGCACAACGCATTTCCAGGATGTACTGTCCTCTTCATTAGTTAGGTACCTGAAGAAGAAGACAGCAAGCCCTGGAAACACGTTGTACATTTGAATTAAATCCATGTGTTTATATATCTATCGGATCGTGGCCGTACCCATTAATTCTTGCAGGAGAAAGTGGTTTTGATATTTGTATATGCTGTATACAAATAACAAAACCACCACTCGTTACCCTACAAAGAGAAACGCACTTTGTCTATCTTCTTTTTTTTTTATAGCGTAAAATTAGACTATCTCAATCAATACCTAAAGCTCGTTGCAGAATAATGGAAATCTCAGAGACCCTGGAAGATACATATAATTATATTACTTAGTTTCTTGGTCTCCTTTGCCCTCAGGAGAGGTTATAGCTCATAGATTCCTGAAGATCAGATCAATATTTCGTGAGAGAATAACTAAATCTGTGCCAATTATTTCCCCTTACAATATTAATATATTGGGAGAGGGAGGGCATGTTGTCATGAGGGTGGCTGTGGGTGGCTGGGACGTCAGCGCCGCACCTCTAGTCATCAGGCACGGAGCGAAGTTTGCTCTTTGCACCTGATGACTGCAGTGTCGGAGCAGAGTTCCCAGGGCAAGTCCCAACGGCCGGACCCCACGATCAGATATCTTATCCCCTATCCTTTGAATAAGGGATAAGATGTCTAGGGGCAGAGTACCCCTTTAAGCTGGTCATACAATTGAGATAGCTGTTGACTGACAGATAAGTTGGCTGACATCTATGCCTCCTGATTCCCCCATTTACATAAACACTTTGCATTTATTCTGTTTGGGGAGTCAACCAATATATCTCCTGATCCCCCCCATACACATTCATGCTTAGCTGACAGCAATCTTACCCAATCCTCACATCTCCAGGCCAAGTGTGCATGTATTCTGAACCTGGAGAAAGGGAAAAAGCCTCTTCCAGACACTATGATCTTTGCTTATTTTTCGGAGCAAAAAAGGATCAGGCAGTTGAAAACCAACATGTCCGACCTTCTCTCCCCAATATCGGCCATTTTGCTTATACAGTGACCCCCCCCCCACCGGACATACGATCATTTCAGCATACGATCACTCTCAGAGGCCATCGCGTGTTGAAGGCAGCATCATCATACGATGCTTTTGTATGTCGGGGCCATCGCATAAACGGCTATCTGGCAGCGCAGACTGCTTCAGCTGCCCCCGGATAGCCATTTACGGTGCCCCGTGTGGTCCGCTGATGATCACTTACCTGTCCTCGTGGGCTCCGGCGTGTCCTCTTCGGGATCCCCTGCATCATCGGCGCTCTCCACCGTCGTCATCACGTCGCTGCGCACGCCGTCCCGTCATCCAATAGGAGCGGCGTGCGTAGCGACGTGATGGCGGCGACGGAGAGCGAGGACGCCGGGGAAGCAGAGGCCTTGCCGGAGCGTCGGGGACACCCCGGGGACGCAGCGACAGAGATGGAAGGCGACATCCAGGGCAGCGGTGACGAGCAGTGACGGTCCGGAGCGGCGGGGACACGTGAGTATAACCTCCAATACCAGTGGTCTTCAGTTGTGGCTGTGTTCTTTTTTTTTATCTTGAGTCTCCTCCTAAAAATTTAAAATTTTTTCTGTTTGTCTGCCTATTAGATACTGTATTTTTCGCCATATAGGACGCTCCGACACACCCAATTTTAAAGGAGGAAAATCTAGAATACAATGTAAAGTATAGGTCACAGTAATCTTCAACCAGCGGACCTCCAGATATTGCAAATCTACAACTCCCAGCATGGCCGGACAGCCGTTGGCTGTCCGGGCATGCTGGGAGTTGTAGTTTTGCAACATCTGGAGGTCCGCAGGTTGAAGACCACTGGTATAGGAGGTGATTCTCACGTGTCCCCCGCCGCTCCGGACCGTCACCGCTCTTCACCGCTGCCCTGGATGTCGCCCTCCATCGCTGTCGCCGCGTCCCCAGGGTGTCCCCGTCGCTCCGGAACGTCTCGGCTGCCCGGTATCCTCGCTGTCCGTCGCCGCCATCACATCGCTACGCACGCCGCTCCTATTGGATGACGGGACGGCGTGCACGAAGACGTGATGACGATGGAGGAGAGCGTCGGCCATACAGGGGATCCCGGCACGGAGCAGACACAGAGGAGACAGGTAAGGTCCCTCTCGGTGCAGCCGGGTTAGTGTCGCTTTCCCTTCAGACGCGGCGGTCAGCTTTGATCGCCACGTCTGAAGGGTTAATACAGGGCATCACCGCGATCGGTGATGTCCTGTATTAGCCGCGGGTCCCGGCCGTTGATGGCCGCAGGGACCGCCGCGATAGGACAGGATTTTAATGTGTATTCGCCGTATAAGATGCATCAACTTTCCCCTCCCAGTTTTGGGGAAGAAAAAGTGCGTTTTATGCGTCAAGAAATACGGTACATGCAAATTCATTTGTTAGTTTCTGGAAGTTCATAAATATTTCAAGAAAAAATAAAATTTATGCATTCTTTGTTTTATCGGATTTGTTTTCTGCATCCTTTTTATGTTCATCATTTCATCTTTCATAAATATTTCATTCAGGCTATTGTTTTGGGAAATTTCTATGATTTTTGGATTGATCTGAATATTCAAAACCAGTAAAATTCGTACGGAAACGAATTTTAAACCAACTGGAAACCAAACACATTGCACATGTCTATTCTTGTGTATGCCTTGTGCTTACCTGTTTTAGCTGATGTGGCAGACATGAGTTTTCAGCCGTACTGCTTGCAATTCCATCACTGAAATAATTTCCCAATGCCACCTGTATTTCCCATGAATCTTCTGGCTTTGCAGAGAGAGGGGGTCTAGGATCTAGTAAAAGCAGGGGTTTAGCTGACCCAGGACAGACCACTTTCTCTAAAACAGTTTTTTTGTGGGTCAAGCTAGTGATCAAACGACCCATTTACAGTAATGAAATGCAAGGATTCAGCTGTTCTGGGATGAAACAGATAGTACTGTAGAACAAGTAATGGTGAATAGGAATAACAAAATAAAAAATAAAAATGCTTTCTTAAAGGGGTACTCTATTATTTATATTTTGGTGAGAAGGATCAGAGCCGGATGCCACGATCATGATGTCAAGGCCACACCCTCTTGTGATGTCACACCATTCCCCCTCCATTCATGTCTATGGGAGGAGACATGTTGGCCAACATGCCCCCTTCCATAGGCATGAATGGAGGGGGCGTGGTGTGATGTCACGAGGGGGCGTGGTGGTGACATCACGACCACTGCCACAGGAACCTGGTGTTTGTTTAGAACGCCGGGTGCTGTGGGAGATCCAGGGGGACCCCAGCGGCAGGACCACCGCAATCAGACATCCCTATGTCTTGGATAAGATATCTATCAGCGGAGTACCCCTTTAACATAATGTTCATGGCCAGCATTGGACGCCGCTCCCCAGTTAGTAATTGCCAGACTAGTAACAATCCTACGGTTGTAATGAAGAACTATGGCGAGATCTAGATGGTTGGAGGTATGGTAATTTGTTTCTATATATAAATGTTTTGTCAGGAAAATTTTTACAAGATTTAGCTGAAAAATGGTCATTAGTAAATACAAAGACATGGACAATAAATGATCCTCCTTACTCATAATTCACAGGGTAAACAGATGTCACCGCGATCGGACGGATAATAAACTGGCACATATTAGAAGTAAATGATGAAATTTTATTCTATGGTTTGTGCTCGACAGATATTTACTCATTCGTCTTTGTGTGCACAAATAATAATAGAAGCAATCAATTACATTATTAGGGCTAATACGAGGAGCGCTGATAAATGGCGACTTCCTCCTGACGATACTTATGTGTGGAGACTGATAAACGCATTCATCACCAAAATTATCAACGCACAAAACATAATTTATAGAGAGAATCCACGGAAAGGTTTTGTAGACACATCATTTCTCTTGTTGTCAGATGCGTCCAGATATTATGTTACTTTCCATTTATAAATTTCAGAGTACAAAACATTCATCTCTAGAGAGGCAAAATAATAATATTAAATAAATAAAATAAAACAATCTAAAAACTTTTTTAAAAATCTAGAAATAAATGAATACAAAAAAAGAGGCGAAAATTCTAAGACAGAAACAGCTAATCTCGTGTCTAAACAAAAAATGGTTAAAAAAAGAAGGAAACATACATGAAACAAAGGAAATAGAAGAATATAACGGCTATAATACTGCTCCTATATACAAGAATATAACTACTATAATACTGCTCCTATATACAAGAATATAACTACTATAATACTGTTCCTATATACAAGAATATAACTACTATAATACTGCTCCTATATACAAGAATATAACTACTATAATACTGCTCCTCTATACAAGAATATAACTACTATAATACTGCTCCTCTATACAAGAATATAACTACTATAATACTGCTCCTCTATACAAGAATATAACTACTATAATACTGCTCCTCTATACAAGAATATAACTACTATAATACTGCTCCTCTATACAAGAATATAACTACTATAATACTGCTCCTATATACAAGAATATAACTACTATAATACTGCTCCTCTATACAAGAATATAACTACTATAATACTGCCTCCTATATACAAGAATATAACTACTATAATACTGCTCCTCTATACAAGAATATAACTACTATACTACTGCTCCTATATACAAGAATATAACTACTATAATACTGCTCCTCTATACAAGAATATAACTACTATAATACTGCCTCCTATATACAAGAATATAACTACTATAATACTGCTCCTCTATACAAGAATATAACTACTATACTACTGCTCCTATATACAAGAATATAACTACTATAATACTGCTCCTATATACAAGAATATAACTACTATAATACTGCTCCTATATACAAGAATATAACTACTATAACACTGCTCCTCTATTCAAGAATATAACTACTATAATACTGCCTCCTATATACAAAGTATAACTAATATAATACTGCTCCTATATGCAATAATATAACTACTATAATGCTGTCTCCTATATACAAGAATATAACTACTATAATACTTCTCCTATATACAAGAATATAACTACTATAATAATGCTCCTCTATACAAGAATATAACTACTATAATACTGCTCCTATATACAAGAATATAACTACTATTATACTACTCCTATATACAAGAATATAACTACTATAATACTGCTCCTATATACAAGAATATAACTACTATAATACTGCCTCCTATATAAAAGAATATAACTACTATAATACTGCTCCTATATACAAGAATATAACTACTATAATACTGCTCCTATATGCAAGAATATAACTACTATAATACTGCCCCCTATATACAAAAATATAACTACTATAATGCTGCCTCCTATATACAAGAATATAACTACTATAATACTGCCTCCTATATACAAGAATATAACTACTATAATACTGCCTCCTATATACAAGAATATAACTACTATAATACTGCTCCTATATACAAGAATATAACTACTATAATACTGTCCCTCTATACAAGAATATAACTACTATAATACTGCTCCTATATACAAGAATATAACTACTATAATACTGCCTCCTATATACAAGAATATACCTACTATAATACTGCTCCTACATACAAGAATATAACTACTATAATACTGCTCCTATATACAAGAATATAACTACTATAATACTGCCCCCTCTGTACAAGAATATAACTACTATAATACTGCTCCTATATACAAGAATATAACTACTATAATACTGCTCCTATGTACAAGAATATAACTACTATAATACTGCTCCTATATACAAGAATATAACTACTATAATACTACTCCTATGTACAAGAATATAACTACTATAATACTGCTCCTATATACAAGAATATAACTACTATAATACTGCCTCCTATATAAAAGAATATAACTACTATAATACTGCTCCTATATACAAGAATATAACTACTATAATACTGCTCCTATATGCAAGAATATAACTACTATAATACTGCTCCTATATACAAGAATATAACTACTATAATACTGCCTCCTATATACAAAAATATAACTACTATAATGCTGCTCCTATATACAAGAATATATCTACTATAATACTGCTCCTATATGCAAGAATATAACTACTATAATAATGTCCCTCTATACAAGAATATAACTACTATAATACTGCCTCCTATATACAAGAATATAACTACTATAATACTGCCTCCTATATACAAGAATATAACTACTATAATACTGCCTCCTATATACAAGAATATAACTACTATAATACTGCTCCTATATACAAGAATATATCTACTATAATACTGCTCCTATATGCAAGAATATAACTACTATAATAATGTCCCTCTATACAAGAATATAACTACTATAATACTGCTCCTATATACAAGAATATAACTACTATAATACTGCTCCTATATACAAGAATATAACTACTATAATACTGCCTCCTATATACAAGAATATACCTACTATAATACTGCTCCTACATACAAGAATATAACTACTATAATACTGCTCCTATATACAAGAATATAAGTACTATAATACAGCTCCTATGGACAAGACCAATATAATATATTTTTCCAGGGACCGTATCTGAAATATCCTGAATATATACCGTAGTTGGGACTTCTGTCACCTTATATGCATATAGTAATGTTCCTTGGAATATCTCATTATAGATGTATCTATAGACAGTGAGTTGCGGTTATATACCCCTCCTTCTTTCTCTCTTTTCTCACCCTGCTTCACTTCTAATGAGAATTTTTGCTTTTCTTTTTGTCCCCAATTGATTTTCTCTTTCTCTAATTACAGGCTGATAATCTCCGTCTATAGAAGTGATCGGTGTCCTGGACGGAGTCGCTGACTAGTGTAATATAATGAGCAGCTGGCCGTGAAGCTCCAGTTCCTTATTGCTTTATTTAGTCCTTTTTGTCTGCTGTGTGCTCCAGAGGCAGACGGAATGTGATGGCGGCATGCAGGGACTAAAGGTCAAAGTCCCCTCACCACCCACCACAGCTATGATAGCCAACAGCGGGGATGGCCTCGTACAGTGATCGACCTTCTCTAGCGCTCCCACAGGCAATAAATGGAGTAGTGGTCAAGTCTGGTCGCTGCCGTTCCATTCAGAGGCTCATTTACATATACAAAAGACATCAATATTACGGTTCAAGATGCCTTTGAAGAATTCTGATCCTTATGGTGTCCCGAAAATATCCCTACATGAATACTCAGCGGAAATAAGTGAATCGATTCGGAACAAATCAAACTCAGGAGCAAAGTCGCCTTTCAAAGAAGAGTCCCTGCTCCTTTACTTACTGAGCAGAGAGGAATACCCAGTTTGCCTTGCTGCTCAGTGAACATTCACTGGTCCTGGTGCAGAGTGAATGACCCATCAAATATATACCACCTGAGGATAAGCGCTGATGCACTCCCTGAGCTAAGAGTTCTGCATCCGGCAAAGTGAATGTTAACTGAGCAGCAAGACATACGGTGTAGTCCTCTCTGCTCAGTAACTACATAAGCAGGGACTTTCAAATTTTAGGACATCTCTAGTAGAAGTTCTTATTAAAGAGGTATTGTGGAGCATTAAAGGGGTACTCTGCGCCTAGACTTCTTATCAACTATCCAAAGGATAGGGGATTAGATGTATAATCGTGGGGGTCCCTGCCGCTGGGGACCCCCGCAATCTCGGCTGCGGCACCACAGACATCCGGTGCACGGAGCAAACTCCGCTCCGTAGTGGATGACTGGCGATGTGAGGTGGAGGCTTGTGACTTCACGGTCACGCCCCACTCGTGTTGTCACTGCCATTTCCCCTCAATGCAATTCTAAGGGAGGGGGCGTGATGGACGTCACGCCCCCTCCCATAGACTTGCATGGAGGGGCGTGGCCATGACGTCACAAATGGGGCATGACCTTGACGTCAAGAGCCTCTGGCGCTGCACCCGACACTCTAAATGAACGCCGGGTGCCGCAGGGAGATCGTGGGGGTATTAAGATGTCTATGGGCGGAATACCATTTAATCTAATGAGCCCCTTACTAGCCAGAAACAGCTGTCTGCAGATGGGTACTCTCTTCTTCTGGAGAGATCTCTGGCTTGGCATACATTCCCAGTTAATTTCCGAGACTCCTAGTTTGAGCAAAACACTGATTTTTAAGAGAAAGCTACATGAAAAAGCTGGTGGAAGATAGAGCTGCTATGCATATTCTTTGTTTCTCTGATTGGGGTGGGATGGTAAAATTTTTTTTTTAAATGTATTCACCTGCCCCTGTTCCCCTGCAGGTGCGGATTCCCACTGCTGCTGCTGATTGCTTCCCCATCTTCTCTCCATATGTAGGAAATGTTTGCTCACCAATCAGGGGTTGAGGTGGGTCACTGCTATGGTAGGTCACTGCTATGATGGGTCCCTGCTATGATGGGTCACCCCTATGGTGGGTCATTGCTATGGAGGGTCACTGCTATGGTGGGTCATTGCTATGGTGGGTCATTGCTATAATGGGTCCCTGCTATTGTGAGTCACTACTATGGTGGGACCCTGCTATGGTGGGTCACTGCTATGATGGGTCCCTGCTATTGTGGGTCACTACTATGGTGGGACCCTGCTATGGTGGGTCACTGCTATGTCACTATATGTGTAAAACTTAATGGAAATGTAAAGTGTATGTTCACAAATGCCAGAAGCCTAGCAAATAAAATGGGGGAGCTTGAGGCCTTGATACTGGAGGAACATATTGATATAGTTGGGGTCACTGAGACATGGCTGGTGATATAGTTGGGGTCACTGAGACATGGCTGGTGATATAGTTGGGGTCACTGAGACATGGCTGGACTCCTCGCATGACTGGGCTGTCAATCTGCAGGGGTTTACATTGTTTCGCAAGGATAGAATGAACAGAAAAGGTGGTGGAGTCTGTCTGTATGTAAGAAGTGGTATGAAAGTCAATGTGAACGATGCCATAGTGTGTGATGATTCTGAGGAGGTGGAATCACTGTGGGTAGAATTACAAAAGGAGGGAAATACTGAAAAAATAATATTTGGTGTAATTTACAGACCCCCTAATATCACTGAAGAGATAGAAGGTCGGCTGTATAAACAAATAGAGAGGGCCGCCCGGGCAGGTACAGTGGTAATAATGGGAGATTTTAACTATCCAGATATAGATTGGGGCCGGGGGTTGGCGAAAACTACAAAGGGGCGACAATTCCTAAATTTATTGCAGGATAATTTTATGGGCCAGTTTGTGGAGGACCCAACAAGAAGTGATGCCTTGTTGGATCTGATCATTTCCAACAACGCAGAGCTGGTTGGTAATGTAACTGTGCGGGAAAACCTTGGGAATAGCGACCACAATATAGTTACTTTTGACTTAAAATGTAGAAAACAAAGACAGACGGGGAAAGCAAAAACATATAACTTTAAAAAGGCAAATTTCCCTGGGCTGAGGGCTGCACTACAGGACATAGACTGGGGGGAGGGGTTCTCAAATACTGATACAGAAGGTAAATGGGACATCTTTAAATCAACTCTAAATAACTATACAGCTAAATATATACCAAAGGGGAACAAATATAAACGATTAAAACTAAATCCTACATGGCTGACAAATGAGGTTAAAAGAGCAATAAACAACAAAAAAATAGCCTTCAAAAAATACAAATCTGATGGGTCAGCTATAACATTTAAACAGTACAAGGAGCTTAATAAAATCTGTAAAAATGTAATAAAAACAGCAAAAATTCAAAATGAGAGACAGGTGGCCGAAGAAAGCAAAACTAATCCTAAATATTTTTTTAGATATATAAATACAAAAAAACCAAGGACAGAGCATGTAGGACCCCTTAATAATGATAATGGGGAGGTTGTCACGGGCGATCAAGAGAAGGCGGAGCTACTGAATGGGTTCTTTAGTTCTGTATATACTATGGAAGAAGGAGCTGACATTGGTCAGGTCAGTGCTGGTAACACATCATATAATGTACTGAACTGGCTTAATGTAGAGATGGTACAAGGTAAGTTAAGTGATATAAATGTAAGCAAATCCCCAGGACCGGATGGACTACACCCAAGAGTTCTTAGAGAGGTAAGTTCAGTAATATCTGTACCCTTGTTCATGATATTTAGAGATTCTCTGGTGTCTGGTATTGTGCCAAGGGACTGGCGCAAGGCGAATGTGGTGCCAATCTTCAAGAAGGGCTCTAGGTCTTCGCCAGGCAATTATAGACCGGTAAGTCTAACGTGCATTGTGGGTAAATTGTTTGAAGGACTTATAAGGGATTACATACAGGAATACATAGGGGATAATAGTATTATAAGTGATAGCCAGCATGGGTTTACTAAGGATAGAAGTTGTCAAACCAATCTAATTTGCTTTTATGAAGAGGTGAGTAGAAGCCTTGACAGAGGAATGGCTGTGGATATAGTGTTTCTGGATTTTGCCAAAGCATTTGATACTGTCCCTCACAGACATCTGACAGGTAAGTTAAGGTCTTTGGGTTTGGAAACTTTAGTTTGTAACTGGATTGAACACTGGCTCATAGATCGTACCCAGAGAGTGGTGGTAAATGATTCGTACTCTGATTGGTCCCCGGTTATTAGTGGTGTACCCCAAGGTTCAGTACTGGGCCCGCTGTTGTTTAATTTATTTATCAATGATATAGAGGATGGTATTAACAGCTCTGTTTCTATCTTTGCAGATGACACCAAGCTTTGTAGCACGGTACAGTCTATAGAGGATGTGCATAAGTTACAAGATGACTTGGATAGACTAAGTGTCTGGGCATCCACTTGGCAAATGAGGTTCAATGTGGATAAATGTAAAGTTATGCATCTGGGTACTAATAACCTGCATGCGTCGTATGTCTTAGGGGGGATTAAACTGGCAGAGTCACTGGTAGAGAAGGATCTGGGTGTACTTGTAGATCACAGACTACAAAATAGCATGCAATGTCAGGCTGCTGCTTCCAAAGCCGGCAGGATATTGTCATGTATAAAAAGAGGCATGGACTCGAGGGGCAGGGACATAATACTCCCCCTTTATAAAGCATTGGTACGGCCTTACCTGGAATATGCTGTTCAGTTTTGGTCGCCTGTTCATAAAAGGGACACTGCGGAGTTGGAAAGGGTGCAGAGACGCGCGACTAAACTAATATGGGGCATGGAACATCTTAGCTATGAGGAGCGATTAAAGGAGTTACAATTGTTTAGTCTTGAGAAGAGACGTTTAAGGGGGGATATGATAAACGTATATAAGTATATAAATGGCCCATACAAAAAATATGGAGAAAAACTGTTCCAGGTTAAACCCCCCCAAAGGACGAGGGGGCACTCCCTCCGTCTGGAGAAGAAAAGGTTTAGTCTAAAGGGGCGGCACGCCTTCTTTACCGTGAGGACTGTGAATTTATGGAACGGTCTACCTCAGGAACTGGTCACAGCAGGAACAATTAACAGCTTTAAAGCAGGGTTAGATACATTCCTGGAACAAAATAACATTAATGCTTATGCAGAATTATAAAACTACATCCCTTTCCCTTATCCCCTTACATCCTTCCCTTCAATCCCCTGGTTGGACTTGATGGACGTATGTCTTTTTTCAACCATACTAACTATGTAACTATGTAACTATGGTGGGTCACTGCTATGGTGGGTCACTGCTATGGTGGGTCACTGCTATGGTGGGTCACTGCTATGGTGGGTCACTGCTATGGTGGGTCATTGCTATGGTGGGTCATTGCTATGGTGGGTCACTGCTATGGTGGGTCACCCCTATGGAGGGTCATTGCTATGGTGGGTCACTGCTATGGTGGGTCACTGCTATGATGGGTCCCTGCTATGGTGGGTCACACCTATGGTGGGTTCCTGCTATGGTGGGTCACTGCTATGGTGGGACCCTGCTATGGTGGGTCACTACTATGGTGGGTCACTGCTATGGTGGGTCACTGCTATGGTGGGTCACTGTTATGGTGGGTCCCTGCTATGGTGGGTCACTGCTATGGTGGGTCCCTGCTATGGTGGGTCACTGCTATGATGGGTCCCTGACAGTATTTGGCTGAGTGGGCATTCAACAACAAAGACCATCATCAATGGTGGGGGATTAGAGTGAGGAGAGTACATGTTTTTTCTTTAAAGATTGCACCCCAAACCCTTTTGATTATAAGATTAAAGGGGTATTCCAGCCATAGACAACTTATACCCTATACATGTCATGCCCCAATGTGAAGGCTTGCCATGCCCCCTCCATTCAAGTCTATGGGAGGGGGCGTGATGGTCATCACGCCCCCTCCCATAGACATGAATGGAGGGGGCGTGGCATGACTTTACATCTCCAGTCCCGGAAACACAGAGGTTTCCGAGACTGGAGCAGCAGCCCTGCAGAGAATGCGCGTGCTGCACGGAGATCGCGGGGGGTCCCATGGTGAGCCCCCTGCGGTCAGACATCTTATCCCCTATGGATAGGGGATAAGATGTCTATGGCCAGAATCCCCCTTTAAACATCATCCTTATAGTAAATCACTGTACTAACCATATCCTCAGGTTCTCGAAATCTCAATCAACACCTCGAAGCAGATTCACTTTTTAATTTAATTTTATTCCAGGGACAAAAAACCCTAAATAAACACTTGGGACATCTGTGACTCCATCTGCATCCAGAAATGTTCCTACGTGATGACAGAACCTGGAATATCTGAGCTGCGTATGATTCGTAATGTTATCATTAGAGATATTATAGAGCAGTGGTCTTCAACCTGCGGACCTCCAGATGTTGCAAAACTACAACTCCCAGCATGCCCGGACAGCCAGTGGTCCGCAGGTTGAAGACCACTGTTATAGATATTTATACGTCCGCGTTTGTATAGCTGTAAGGGGAAAAAACTCTCAAACCAACTGCGGACATATTTATTTACGTCATTAGTCTGATACTTTCCATGTATAAAGAAGGAGAAAGAGAACAAACAGAGGGGCTTTCTAGTGCCGTTAACCCCTTAGATATCGACCGGCCAGAGCAATGGGGTATGCACAGGGGTCAAGTCCTGGGAAAAATAGTGCAGGAACTCACCTAAGATTTCCACTTAAAGGGGTACTCCGCCCCTAGACATGATATCTATAGGATAGGGGATAAGAGATTTTTTTTTGTTCTTTCTTTCTTATTTTTATGTTTTTATATTCTTCTTACTCAAATTTTACATTCGAATATGTTATTGTAAATTGTTCTTAGTCATAAATGTATTTAAAGCGGTTTGTTCATGATTTGATAATACGGTTTGCCTTGGCTCACAAAACAGCGCCACTCCTGGGCTGTGCCTAGTATTGCAGGTCCGACCCCCTTCACCACCACCAGTCCTGAGAATAAGGAGGACCACAGCACTAAATGTGGATTCTGCCATTTTATGCATGGCCGAGTGGCTGGAGGCTTCATGATCTAGGATATCCTTGTGAATAAAAGTGAACTGTAATATCAAGCATAGCCAATGGACATAGGTGGCGCTGTCTCAGGAAGATTATTTCCTATGATCCCATACAATATCAATAATTAAGTTTCTTTTTTTCTGTTTTGTTTTTTGTTTTTAAATACAGCATCATCATCATATCAGTCCCGATCCCCACGGGAACAATCTAATTTTTACCTCTCGGGCACAAACTGAGGCTAATCTCACAGGAAACCAATAGGAAACAAACAAATTCATTCAGAATTATTAAAATTTGCTCTAAATTTCCCCAAATAATCTGAATATGTCCGAGTGCAATTTTTTTTTTAGGATTCGTATAGGGCAATTTGCAGGAGAGGGGACTCCTGTCAAAGGCAGGAGTCCCTGCTCTTGTATAGTAAGTGGTCCAATCCAGTGAATGAGTGTTCCTACTGGAGGTGATGCTGAATACATCTCTGCTTAGTCACTACACACAGGTCACTACTCACTGCTCCTGTACTCACAGTAGTGATGTATAAACCGTATACCTCTCCGCTCAGTTAACATTTGTCGTGCTGGACACTCACAGTGAGTATAAGAGGTTTTACACCCAGCCTAGCAAATGTTTACTGAGCAGAAAGGCATACTGTGTATACTTCGCTACTATGAGTACAGGAGCAGGGACTCAAATGTGTGTATGGCCCAATCCCAATTGACCGAGGGTAAATGACCCATAATGTATTCTCTGGAAACCAATGAACCTATCGGGATGTGGGGAATTTGGAAATGAAACCAGAGAACACGGAAGCAAATCACAAAAGCACTCAAAGAGAACAAAAAGACTCTGGGGGTCATATTCAAAACTCTTACGCCAAAAATGTCGCCTTTCCACCTGATATTCAAAGTGTTTAACAGGAGAATTATCCAAGGTTTACACTAGTCTCACCAGTTCTGCAAAAGCGGGCGTAGTTATGTAAATTTCATGTTTTACATGATATTTTCAAAGGGGTGAGAGTCTATTTTACATCAAAAATTTGACACCAGCTGTTTGCTAGTGTAGAAATCACAGAAATGTTTTTTTTTGTTTGTTTTTGTTTTTTGAGGAAAAGATGTTATTTAATTAATTATTGAAAAATAACTAAATATTATTTGAAAATGTTTATAAACAATATATATATATATATATATATATATATATATATATATATATTTTAAATTTTTTCATGGTCAATGCACCTCCACTCACATTTGGGTCAAGGAACAACATTGGAGCCTGCCTGGTGCATATTGATAATTATATATATATATATATATATATATATATATATATATATATATATATATATATATATAATTATTATTATTATTATTATTATTATTATTATTATTATTATTAATTTCATGATTAATAGTCATTTGTGAAGATTTCTACAATTTGTAGAGATTTTCTTTTTACTTCAACATTAAAAGGTTTTTTCCTGTCGATCGGTTTATAAAGATAAAATGAAGGTCTAATTAAATCCATGGCGATTCCGTGTGATACAAAATTATAATTAATTAGCAGAGATTCTCATTGGTGCTGGGACTTCCCGCTGTGAGGAGGGGAGGAAGAGCTGCGCCTCCACAGCACGGACCAGAAACTGGTGAAATACTGCTAGATTTAATAGAAAACGGATGATAATTTTAGAATTTTAGATTTTAATGACTTCAGCATTCAAGAGTTTTTTTTCTTGGTTATTTGGGGCTTATTTTGTTTTTTAACCCTATCACTTATTAATAATTAAAGGAGATCTCCAGGGAAAAATAACTTATCCCCTATCCACAGAATAGGGGATAAGTAGCTGATGGCAGGGGGTCCGACTGGTGGGGCCCCCAGAGATCACCAGGACGGGACCCGGAGCTCAGTGAGCGCTCTATGTGAGGAGCTTGTATTGTCTACCAGTAGACATCACGCGTTCCATTAATTCTATGGCACTCCCATAGAAATGAATAGAATGCATACCGTCTACCGGTAGACGACACGCACTCTTCACAGAGAGCAATCATGTATACAGCGATCAGGAAGGCACGGATACAGATATATTCAGGAAATATCCCCAGAGTCATGTGTTGACCAGTGGGCCAGTCTTCGTTGCTCAAAGGTGATAAAAAGAGAGTGCTCTGGAATTGTTGCTGGCTACAAAGAGAAACTATAGAGTGGGTGCTGTTAGTAACAAACAGATGCCTAAGGCTAAGTTCACACCACCGTCCAGCACTGCCCAACGTTCGTTCGTCACCCCAAAACAGTTTTTTTGTACAACGGACGACTCCTGACAAATCCGATTGACCTAAATGGGCTCCATCTGTTTTTCCATCTGATGTCCATTGTCTTGATATCCTGTACTTTTAAAGGGGTACTCCGCTGCTCAGCTTTGGAACAAACTGTTCCGAACGCTGGAGCCGGCGACGAGAGCTCGTGACGTCATATCCCCTCCCCATCATGATGTCATGCCCTGCCCCCTCAATGCAAGTCTATGGGAGGGGGCGTGGCGGCTGTCACGCCCCCTCCCATAGACTTGCATTGAGGGGGCAGGGCGTGACATCATGAGGGGGCAAAGCTATGACGTCACAAGCTCCCGACGCCGACTCCAGCGTCCGGAACAGTTTGTTCCAAATGCTGAGCAGCGGAGTACCTCTTTAACAGACTGAGTGGATGGAGCTAAACAGTGGTGTGAACATAGCCTTAGTGTTGAGCATTGGCAATGCAACCAAAGGCAACGTCTGTAGGGAATTTGGATGTTCTCCCCTTGTTTGCATGGATTATCTCCGAGTACTTTGTCTTTCTTCTGCACTCCATAAATACTATTAGGATCATTTAAGACTTATATTGGGGGCAAGTACTTTTGGGGCTGCAAAATATGTTATTGTTATATTAGAATATTATTATTATTATGATGACACAATCTATATGGAGCCATTACAGCCAAGATTGGGATTACTCTCAAAATATCTTAACTGTAGATCTAAGAAACTACGGCTGTTATGACTTAAACATGTATGGTTTGCACTAGAGTGTCGGCTTGAACGACAACCAAAAACTCAAAAAGGCTATGAAAACCCTACACCACTCTTGTGAGCATAATCTCAGGAGCCCCTCATGTCTTTATTAGAGCCCACTATGAGGCAGAATGCAGGGAAAAGGCTGCTAACAACCCCAAAGGCCCCAGGACAGGTAAAGAGCAGTCAACAAGCCAAGGTCAGAACCAAGAGGACATCACTAAACAAATATAGCAAGCAAAGGGTAAACCAGAAAAGTCAGATGGTCAAGAGAGAATGGATAGACCAAAATCTATAGACAATGGGTTAACCGGAATTTAGTCCAGAGTCTCCAAAAAAAAAAACAAGCAAAAGTTATACAGCAATGGGTCAGAGCCAGGAAGCATAAAAGAACCACAGGTACGGACAGGGTCTATATCTGTCCTAAAGCTAACTCCTTGGTTTCTGATAAGACACAGACCCAGAGCCTCGATTGTCTCGGCGTCCCTGACTGAACTTAGTCGCCCAACTTAACCCAGAGTTGGCTGGCAGCCATGTCAATCTAATGTCTGTCTCCTGGAGCAATGGCGGGAACAGAGGAAACAGACATAGCGGGAGCACAGAAAGTTAAAGGGGTACTCCGCCCCTAGACAGCTTATTCCCTATCCAATGGGTAGGGGATAAGATGTCTGATAGCAGGGGGTCCCGCCGCTGAGGAGACATCCGGTGCACGGAGCGAACGTCGCGGATGAGTGGCGATGTAGAGGCTCGAGACATCACGATCACGCCCCGTTTGTGACGTCACAGCCATGCCCCCTCAATGCAAGACTATGGGAGGGGGTGTGATGGCCATCACGCCCCCTCCCATAGACTTGCATTGAGGGGGCATGGCCGTGACGTCACGAGCCTCCAGGAGCTGCACCCGACGCCCTAATCGAATGCCGGGTGCAGCAGGAAGATCGCAGGGGTCCCCAGCAGCAGGACCCCAATAATCAGACATCTTATCTCCTATCCTTTGGATAAGGGATAATATATCCAGAGGCGGAGTACCTAGTAAAAAAAAAACAGTTAAATCAAAGCAGTTAAAAAAAATTGGTATAGAATGACAATGAATTTGTAACAAAAAAAAAAGAAGTGAACAGACAGTCAAAAAAAATAAAAATAAAATGGAATCTAAAATGCAAGCAAAAGCCAAATAATTCTATGAAACAAAAGGCAATCCTGTTAAAAAGAAGCATAAAAAAAAACTATCTAGAAATGTTAATATTTTTTTTTAGGTTATATTTGTTTTCCCATTACCCAACAGTGTGGTCGGTAAGTTCAACAACCTATCCGGTCTGATAAGATTAGTCATGTCACACGCAGTACGGTACGTTCCCATCATTGGTCTTGGAAATGTCTTTGCATCATTATTGACAATTACTGCGGATAATCTGCCAGAAATGATCCTCGGAGGGTTCGGAAGGGTTTTGGCTGAAACCCTGAAGCTCGTACAATAAAATTGATGATGTTGCATCGAGAAGCCAAACAGTTCCTCAGCCTCTTGTAGAACACGGCCACAAAAGCGAAGACATGTACGGGTGCAAAAACTCCAAGGCCGTAAACCTACCGGGAGATCTGCACCGGCACAGGCAAAAAGTTGGGGCCAAATATAAAGAATATTCTGGATTAATCCTAATGAACATTACGTTTCGTCTCCACTAAACCCGAACTCCGGTGATACAGCAGAACTGTCAACGCAATATCCATAGACAAATAGAGATTTACTGATGAGATGGATTCACTGTAATGAAATATCCCAGATAATCAGTAATAACCACAACCTAATACTGGATAGAGACGCGCGGACCGACCGCCATAATATCAGTGTTTATTCTGCTTAATGAACCCGGAGAATTTCTCCCATATGTTCTAGTATTCTGCAGCGAGAACGACCGGAAAAAACGGAGAGAATATCACACGTACAGAAACCTTGTTATACCGACATATGGAGAGGGGGATTCATTCTTTTTCCAATGAAATAGGAAACGTAAAATAAATGATATTCGTACCCATTGAAAGAGTTATAACTAGGGGCAGTATTATAGTAGTTATATTCTTGTATATAGGGGCAGTATTATAGTAGTTATATTCTGGTATATGAGCAGTATTATAGTAGTTATATTCTTGTATATAGGAGGCAGTATTATAGTAGTTATATTCTTGTATATAGGAGCAGTATTACAGTAGTTATATTCTTGTATATAGGAGCAGTATTTAGTAGTTACATTCTTGTATATAGGAGCAGTATTATAGTAGTTATATTCTTGTATATAGGAGCAGCATTATAGTAGTTATATTCTTGTATATAGGAGAAGTATTACAGTAGTTATATTCTTGTGTATAGGAGCAGTATTATAGTAGTTATATTCTTGTATATAGGAGCAGTATTATAATAGTTATATTCTTGTATATAGGAGAAGTATTACAGTAGTTATATTCTTGTGTATAGGAGCAGTATTATAGTAGTTATATTCTTGTATATAGGAGCAGTATTATAATAGTTATATTCTTGTATATAGGAGAAGTATTACAGTAGTTAAATTCTTGTGTATAGGAGCAGTATTATAGTAGTTATATTCTTGTATATAGGAGCAGTATTATAATAGTTATATTCTTGTATATAGGAGAAGTATTACAGTAGTTATATTCTTGTGTATAGGAGCAGTATTATAGTAGTTATATTCTTGTATATAGGAGCAGTATTATAATAGTTATATTCTTGTATATAGGAGAAGTATTACAGTAGTTATATTCTTGTGTATAGGAGCAGTATTATAGTAGTTATATTCTTGCATATAGGAGCAGTATTATAATAGTTATATTCTTGTATATAGGAGCAGTATTATAGTAGTTATATTCTTGTATATAGGAGCAGTGTTATAGTAGTTATATTCTTGTATATAGGAGCAGTATTATAGTAGATATATTCTTGTATATAGGAGCAGTATTATAGTAGTTATATTCTTTTATATAGGAGCAGTATTATAGTAGATATATTCTTGTATATAGGAGCAGTATTATACTAGTTATATTCTTGTATATAGGAGCATTATTATAGTAGTTATATTCTTGTGTATAGGAGCAGTATTATAGTAGTTATATTCTTGTATTTAGGAGCAGTATTATTGTAGTTATATTCTTGTATATAGGAGCACTATTATAGTAGTTATATTCTTGTATATAGGAGCAGTATTATACTAGTTATATTCTTGTATATATGAGCAGTATTATAGTAGATATATTCTTGTATATAGGAGTAGTATTAGGGTAGTTATATTCTTGTATATAGGAGCAGTATTATAGTAGATATATTCTTGTATATAGGAGCAGTATTATAGTAGTTATATTCTTGTATATAGGAGCATTATTATAGTAGTTATATTCTTGTGTATAGGAGCAGTATTATAGTAGTTATATTTTTGTATATAGGAGCAGTATTATTGTAGTTATATTCTTGTATATAGGAGCAGTATTATAGTAGTTATATTCTTGTATATAGGAGCAGTATTATAGTAGTTATATTCTTGTATATAGGAGCAGTATTATAGTAGATATATTCTTGTATATAGGAGCAGTATTATAGTAGTTATATTCTTGTATATAGGAGCATTATTATAGCAGTTATATTCTTGTATATAGGAGGCAGTATTATAATAGTTATATTCTTGTATATAGGGGGCAGTATTATAGTAGTTATATTCTTGTATATAGGAGGCAGTATTATAGTAGTTATATTCTTGTATATAGGAGCAGTATTATATTAGTTATATTCTTGTATATAGGAGCAGTATTATAGTAGTTATATTCTTGTATATAGGAGGCAGTATTATAGTAGTTATATTCTTGTATATAGGAGCAGTATTATAGTAGTTATATTCTTGTATATAGGAGCAGTATTATAGTAGTTATATTCTTGTATATAGGAGGCAGTATTATAGTAGTTATATTGTTGTATATAGGAGGCAGTATTATAGTAGTTATATTGTTGTATATAGGAGCAGTAATATAGTAGTTATATTCTTGTATATAGGAGCAGTATTATAGTAGTTATATTCTTGTATGTAGGAGCTGTATTATAGTAGTTATATTCTTGTATATAGGAGCAGTATTATAGTAGTGGTATTCTTGTATATAGGAACAGTATTATAGCAGTTATATTCTTGTATATAGGAGCAGTATTATAGTAGTTATATTCTTGTATATAGGGAGCAGTATTATAGTAGTTATATTCTTGTATATAGGAGCAGTATTATAGCAGTTATATTCTTGTATATAGTGGGGCAGTGTTATAGAAGTTATATTCTTGTATATAAGAGGCAGTATTATAGTAGTTATATTCTTGTATATAGGAGCAGTATTATAGTAGTTATATTCTTGTGTATGGAAGCAGTATTATAGTAGTTATATTCTTGTATATAGGGGGCAGTATTATAGTAGTTATATTCTTGTATATAGGAGCAGTATTATAGTAGTTATATTCTTGTATATAGGAGCAGTATTTTAGTAGTTATATTGTA